>NC_031990.1:46441814-46460499 GCF_001879085.1 Nicotiana attenuata | reverse complement strand
CGATAATCGATACACATACGCATAGAACCATCCTTTTTCTTCACAAACAAGACAGGAGCACCCCACGGTGGAACACTGGGTCGAATGAAGCCCTTATCAAGAAATTCCTGTAACTGATCCTTCAATTTCTTCAACTCAGGAGGAGCCATACGATACGGAGGAATAGAAATGGGCTGAGTGCCCGGCAACAAATCAATGCCAAAATCAATGTCCCTATCAGGCGGCATGCCTGGAAGATCAACTGGAAACACATCGGGATAATCCCGTACCACTGGGACCGAATCAACAGAAGGGGTATCAACACTGACATCTCTCACATAAGCTAAATACGCGAAACACCCCTTTTCAACCATACGCTGAGCTTTGAGGAAAGAGATAACTCTACTGGGAGTGTGATCTAAAGTACCACTCCACTCAACACACGGTACACCTGGCATAGCCAGTATCACAGTCTTGGCGTGACAATCAAGAATAGCATAATGGGGCGATAACCAGTCCATGCCCAAGATAATATCAAAATCAACCATGCTGAGTAACAATAAATCTGCTCTGGTCTCAAAACCACGAATAGTAACCAAACATGACCGATAAACGCGGTCCACAACAAGAGATTCTCCCACAGGAGTAGAAACATAACAGGGAAACTCAAGGAAATCCCGAGGTACACCCAAATGCAGAGCAAAATAAGAAGACACATAAGAATAAGCGGAGCCTAGATCAAATAGAATCGGTACACCTCTATAACAAACCATGACAATACCTGTGATGACATAATCGGAGGCAACAGCCTCGGTACGGGTAGGTGGGGTAGCTTGAGAACTCTGCGGGGCACGTTGTGGCAGAGAAATCTATGGAGGTGCACTCCTCCCAAGCCTAGGGCAATCCCTCACTACGTGGCGTGTGTCACCATACTCAAAACAAGCTCTAGGAGGACGTGGCAGTGGGAACTGTGCGGCACGGGTACGCCGAGACCCCTGAACACCTGAAACCCTGTGTGAAATCTGAGATGCAAACGAGCTGGCTGACCCCAAAAATCTCTACCATGTCGTACTCTTCCTCCAAAATAAGGGCCAGCCGGCCTACGAGGTCTACTCACTCCTCTGTACTCTCCCTCCTGACCCCGTCTGTCCTCTCTCTCCTGGACCCACTTGTCCCCTACTTGGCGAGAGGTCCTCACCACCCGCTGAACTTGGACCACAGGCTGTGTCGCCATGACACCTGGAACCTGACCAATGGGAACTCGCTGCTCTGGAGTGGGGGCGGCGGGAGTCTGGGTCCCTCCCCCGACCTGTGAAGTAGTCGGTACAACCTGAATCAATCCCGCCTGAATCGATGTACCAAACATGCTCAGGAACTGTGCCAAAGTCTCCTGAAGGGCTAGAGTAGTAGTAGCAGTAGGCGTGACGGTGCCTGGACTCCGGCTGGATCTGCTGGTGGTACCTCGGCGGCAGCTCGCGCAGGTGCTCTCGCTGCACCACGTGCGTGTCCTCGGCCTCTACCCCGACCCCGGCCTCTAAAGGCTGCAGTAGGGGGCGCGGGTGCCTGATCATCTCGAGTAGCACGTTTCCTCACCATCTGTGAGAGAATAGAAGGCAGAAGTTTAGGATTGTGATGTCAAAAATCTCGCACGACAGGGAAGTCAAATGAAGTGGAATTTTCCTAACAGTTACATAGCCTCTCGTAGATAAGTACAGATGTCTCCGTACCAATCAGCGAGACTCTAATAAACCGGCTTGTGATCCGTGACTCCTATGAACCTAGAGCTCTAATACCAACTTGTCACGACCCCAGTTCACCCTCCATGAACTGTCGTGACGGCACCTAGTCTCGACGACTAGGTAAGCCTAAATTACAAAATAAAAACCAATTGCGGAAGTAAAACAGTTTAAAGGCAGAATTAAGGCATTAATAGTGTTTAAATATGCTGCTCGCCATAACCATATATAAATCTCAAAACAATATCTAACCCAAGACCCGGAAACCCACGAATCACAAGCTAAGACAAGAAATAGTACATAGCTCTAACTCCGGAATTTGTCTATCAGGAACAGAAAGTACAGAAGGGCTAAAATACTAAAAGTAGGAATGGAAAGGGACTCCTCGGCCTGCGGACGCGGCAGGTGTACCTCGAAGTCTCTGAATAGTCGCCTTCCTCAAGGATGATAGGCCTGATAAGAAGTACCTGGATCTGCACATGAAAAACATGCGCAGAAGAGGCATGAGTACACCACAGCGGTACTCAGTAAGTGTCAAGCCTAACCTCGGTCGGGTAGTGACGAGGAAGGTCAGGGCCCTACTGAGGTTAGACAATATAATATGAATTAATAATATGAAAACAGGCAGCAATAATGGGTACAGCAGTGGATAAGACAGGTTAAACGAGGCAATAACAAATACACAGAGAACGGAGTAAACACGAAATATGTACAACTCAATACCAATGGTAACAATAAGGATCTCCCAGGATACCGTCCTGTAGTCCTTTTCTCAACTGTCCAGCGGATCTCCCGGGATACCGTCCCGTAGTCTAACTATCCATGTGCAGGGGGATCTATCGGGAATCTAACCCGCAGTCCCAAGGTAAATATGCAGGGGGATCTATCGGGAATCAAACCCGCAGTCCCAAAGTAAATGTGCAGGGGGGTCTACCGGGAATCTAACCCGTAGTCCCAAACTAAACAAACAAGGGGGAGCTACCGGAATCCCACATCCGTATTCCCAATGTAAACACACAGCAACGACAAGAAGATATTCAGAAATGGAAATTTCATATCAAGGTAACAAGTAATCCTAGCCTAACATGCTTCACGTAATGCAATCAGGGCAATTTAAGCAAATAGGCAATTTAAGTCAACCAAACATGCTTTTCTAACTAACAACATGCTAAATGTACAAGTGTAATAAAGCAGGAAAAGAAATATGCTAATGAATACTTTAAGAAAAAACCGGATTTCCAACAATTTAGCACATGTACGCGCCCGTCACCTCACGCACAAGGCAATTCAGTCACCAAATATGCCAATCCTAAGGGGAAGGTCCCCCACACAAGGTTAGACAAGCCACTTACCTCGAACCGGCTCAAATCAACTAGAAAACCACGCTCTTGCCACGAGTATCCGACTCCAAATGGCCCAAATCTATTCAATTCCATTTCGTAATGTAAATAATACTTCAAGAAGCTGAAACTACGATTAAGTTCTAAGCTAATATGCGAAATTATGTAAAATGACCAAAATTCCCCTCAGGCCAACGTCTCAAAAATCGGGTGAAATTTATATTTTCTGAAACCTCGTACTCCTACGAGTCTATTCATAACAAGAACACTGAAATCGGAGTCCAAATGACCCCTCAAATCCTCAATTAAAGGTCTAAAAACTTTCCCCCCAATTTCTACCAAAATTCTGAAATTAAATGATGAAATTAACTAAAGATTGATGGAATATAACTAGAAGGGGTTAAAGAATCGTTACCCAGAGATCTCCTCTTCAAATCCCTCTCAAAATCGCCCTCTCCCGAGCTCCAATTCAATTTTTCAACTTTTGAAACCAAACCCTCGAAATTTCATATTTCTGGCCAGCTATTTCCGCATATGCGGTCATGGGACCGCATCTGCGGTCCCGCTTCTGCGGACCAAAATATCGCATATGCAACTTTCATTAAAGAGCCCAGGAGTCGCATTTGCGGTTCTTCTTTCGCAGATGCGAAACCGCATCTGCGCTGAAACTTCCGCATCTGCGGAATCTGAAGGAAACCCAAAATCCGCATCTACGCTTGCCTTGCCGCATCTGCGGTGCCACATCTGCGGTCCCAAAACCGCAGATGTGAAAATATCAGAAGCAGCAAAAATCTGCAATCTCTTAACTTCAAAATCTTTCCGCCAACCATCCGAAATCATCCCGAGGCCCCCGGGACCTCAACCAAAAGCACCAATCACACCTATTACCTCATTCAAACTTGTACCAATCATTAAAACACCTAAAACAACATCGGAAACTCGAATTAATCAAGTATTTAAGCCTAAGAACTCCAATTTCCTCAAAAATACGCTTTTGATCTGAAACCTAACCAATCCATCTCCGAATAACCTGAAATTTTGCACACACATCCCAAATGACATGAAGGAACTACTGCAAGTCTCGAAATTCCATTTCGACCCTCGGATCAAAATCTCACTATCTAACCGGAACTTCCAAAATTCAACCTTCGGCATTTCAAGCCTAAATTAGCTACGGACCTCCAAAACACAATCCGACCACGCCCCTAAACCCGAAATCACCTAGCGGGGCTAACGTAACCATCGAATTTCAATTCCGAGGCCCTCTTCACACTGTTCCGACTACGGTCAATTTCCAACACTTAAGCTCTCATTTAGGGACTAAGTGTCCCAAAACTCTCCAAAACTCAAAACCGAACATCCCGGCAAATCAAAATAGCAGAAATAAACTTGGGGAAAACAGTTAATAGGGGATCGGGGCGTAAATTCCAAAAATGACCGGTCGGGTCGTTACAAAGATCCTCATCTTATTACATTATTTCAAGTACAACATTATATGCAAAATTGTTGTTAACAACAACGTTATTTCGGTTCCACTTTTTTCCCGTAGAGACATAACTTATTGAGATCTCTTCATTTTCATCATTTCCAGGTACTAGAACTTCATGTGAGATCTTATCAATTACTATGTCTTTATGCTCCTCTTGAGCAATTGCCTCCATGTTATGATCAACTTGATCGTTTGCTCCTTTCCTTTTACGGGGATTCTTATCCTTGGAACCGATTGGACTACCACGTTTAAGGCGTGGCCTAGACTCATTTACATTATCATACTATCCAGCTGGGACATCAACTCGAATTGGAGCATTTACAGCTGGAATATGTGATTTAGTAACCCGTGGAAGGTTAGTAAATGCATCTGGCAATTGATTTGCAACATTTTGCATATAAATGATCTTTTGAACTTCTTGTTCACATTGATTTGTATGAGGATCCAAATGAGATAGAGATAATACGTTCCAATCTATCTCTTTTTCCAACTATTTATTTTCTTCCCCTAATGGTGGAAAAACTAATTCATCAAAATGACAATCAACAAATCTGGTTGTAAACAAATCTCCTGTCATAGGCTCCAGATATTTAATAATAGAAGGAGATTCATAACCAACATATACGCCCAACCTTCTTTGGGGATCCATTTTGTGAGTTGTGGTGGAGCAATTGGAACATATACCGCACATCCAAAAATTCATAGATGGGAAATATTTGACTCCTGACCAAAAGCCAACTGTAATGGGGAGACTTTATGATAACTGGTTGGCCTTATGCGCACAAGTGCTGCTGCATGCAAAATACCATGTCCCCACACTGAAAGGGGAAGTTTTGCCCTCATTAGCAATGGTCTAGCTATTAATTGGAGGCGTTAATCAATGATTCTGCTAGACCATTTTGAGTATGAACATGAGCAACCAGATGCTAAACTTTTATTCCACTTGCCATACAATAATCAATAAAGGCATGAGATGTAAATTCACCAGCATTATCAAGACGAATTGTATTAATTGCATAATCTGGAAATTGTACTCTTAACCTTATTATTTGGGCCAACAATCTCGCAAATGCCATATTACGAGTTGGCAATAAGCACACATATGACCATCTTGTATATGCGTCTATCAAGACCATAAAATACTTGAATGGTCCACATGGAGGGTGTATAGGCCCACATATATCACCCTGTATATGTTCTAGAAATGCAGGGGATTCAATCCCAATGTTAGCTGCTGATGGTTTAATAACCAATTTTCCTTGAGAACAAGCAGCACAAGAGAATTCCTTAAATTGAAGAATCTTCTTGTTCTTCAATGTGTGCTCATTTTAATTCTCTATTATTCTGCGCATCATGTTAGAAACGGAATGGCCCAACCGGTCATGCCAAATGATAAAATCATTAGAAGTAGTAAACCTTTTGTTTACTATGGCATGTGATTCAACCACACCAATGTTTGTGTGGTACAACCCAGAAGAAAATGCGGGTAATTTTTCATGCACATATTTTTTCCCCGCTTTTATTGTAGTAATATAAAGGTATTCAACCTTTCTTTCATTTGATGTCTCAACATGGTAGCCATTTTGGCGAATAGCTTTGAAACTCAACAAGTTTCTTTGAGACTTACTACAATACAATGCATTATCAATAGTTAATATCGTTCCTCCAGGTAGTAATAAGGCCGCTCTTCCAGAGCCCTCAAACAACTTTGTACTACCAGATATTGTATTAACATAGGCCATTTTCATAACCAAATATGAAAAAAAAATTCTTTTCTCTTAATATTGTGTGAGTCGCGGCACTATCCAAAAGACATAAATCTTCATTACTCATCTTGGATCCAATTGAAGAATAGGGAATTTTAATTTCTTCATAAAAAAAGAAGATAAAAGTACATCATGAGAAATACGAAAAAACTAACATCACCAACGACAACATAAGACAACTTAAGTACTATTGGAAAATAAAAATAACTTTAGACGAGACAAAAACACTGAAAATAAAAATAACAACATAATTGCATTCCCCAGTAAAATGATCAAACTTTAGTTTTGATCTCCAAAGAAGTCTTCAACTTCCAAATGAGTAAGATCATCGAGGCCTTGAAAATCATCATCATTCAAAGCAAGATTTGCCTCGGCATTGTCATCATTTTTGTTTGAAGGCCCTGCCTCAAAATCATTTTTAAAGGTCAAGTGAGACTCCACTGGGGCATTAGCAGAATATGCTCCAACATTATTTGCTTTTCTTTTGATGGAGTTTTGATAAAGCCTGACAAAATGCTCAGGTGCACGGCATTCAATTTTCCAATGACCTTTCATGCCACAGCTGTGGCAGTTACTGCTTTTGCCTCTTGAAGGATTTTTTTGAGAACCCATATTGTTCTCTCGTTTTCCATGACCACCACGATGGCGACTATTATATCCTCTCTTACCATTGCCATGCCCACGTACATTCATATGGCCATGATTATTATTCTGTCTTTTTCCAGACTTATGACGTCTAGCTGCCATATTCGCTTCAGGAAGCGGAGCTGACCCTGTGGGACGGGCTTCATGATTTTTCAGCAAAAGGGTATTATGTTGCTCAGCCACCAGAAGGCATGAGATCAATTCAGAATACTTTTTAAAACCCCTTTCACGGTATTGCTGCTGTAATACCATATTTGAGGCATGAAAAGCCGTAAGAGTCTTTTCCAACAAATCCTCATCATTCATAACATCCCCACATAATTTCAATTGGGAAGTTATTCGAAATACAACAAATTTATACTCACTTACGGTCTTAAAATCTTGGAACCGTAGGTGCATCCACTCATATCGAGCCCTTGGCAATACCGTAGCCTTAAGGTGATCATACCTTTCCTTCAGGTCAGTCCACAATTCAAGAGGATCTTTCACTGTCAAATATTCAACCTTCAAACCCTCATCCAAATGATGACGAAGGAAAATCATGGCCTTCGCTTTGTCTTGGCTTGATGCCTCATTACCCTGAGTAATAGTGTTACCAAGGCCTTTAGCAGCTAAGTGAATCTCAGCATCGAGAACCCATGATAGGTAATTCTTTCCAGAAATGTCAAGTGCCACAAACTCAAGCTTTGACAAATTCGACATAGTGAAAACTATCAAAGATGATAAACAATTAGAATCATTAGGATAATAGCGTAAAGAATCTTAAAAATTGACATAATATCAAATTCGTGATCTATATACACTAAATTGATAATTCCATAGAAAAGAATACTATTTGTTTCTTCAAATTATTAGTATATCTTTGATGTTAACTAGAACAAAAATGTCTTCTAACTTTAACACAATTTCAAATGTCGAACAACATAAAATAAGTATTCTTCTCTCAATTAATTCGATTAACATGAAAATTAGAAACTTTCACATGACAATCATACAAATAACTTAAAATAAAGAAACATAAAATTCTTTATTTTTACACATATCTAGAGATGTGAGAAATGATAAAACTGCATATTAAAGATACTAATCATGAAATCAAAATATACAACGAAGAAAACAAAATGAATAAATATACCTGAACAACGGAAAAAGCTCAACTTCGTGCTGATAACGTATTAAGAAACGTAGCTCAAAGTAACAATATAAAATAAGTAGATAAGTAGAATAAGAGAATAAGAGATAACTTTCTTATTTCATCAAGTGTTCAAGTGTATCCCATATCACATTTCATGCCTCTATTTATACTATTACATAGAAGGGTACAAAATGATTGTCTTAAATATTACATTAACAATTGAGATCATGGGGGAAGATCGTGGGGAGGTGTTATGGAGGTGTGGGAGTTACAATTATAATAGTGATGAGTAGTGGGAGGTTATTTACATCATGGATAAAAGTAGTGGGAGTTGTGGACATCTACATTTACTAAAAATTTTATAACAGAGACCAATTACTTTTGTAGGGTAAAAATGTCACGACCCGAATTTTCCACCTTCAGGACCGTGATGGCGCCTAACATTGCACTCGCTAGGCAAGCCAACGTTACAGAAAATTTCACCTTTTTCCTTTATCTTTTATAATTAAGATTTACAAAACCAAATCAGCGGAAATAAAAGCGGAAGTACATAATGTAACTGATTACCATTATACAATTAACCAAAAGCCGAAATAGATACCACCCAGAATCTGGTGTCACAACTCACGAACATTCTTCAAATACTACAAGTAATGGTTTGAAGGAAAATACATATGTCTCAAAGAAAGTAAAACAAGAATGAAGTAAAGATAGGAGGGGACGCCAGGGCCTGCGGACACCTGCAGGACTACATTGGGTCACCTGAATGCAATATCAGCAACCGACCTCTCGATCAGCCACTACCAGCTCCAAAATTTGCAAAGAAAGTGCAGAGTGCAGTATCAGTACAACCGACCCCATGCACTGGTAAGTGCTGAGCCTAACATCGACGAGTTAGTGACGAGGCTACGGCGGGGCATAACAGTATATATCCCGCAACAGACAGAATGGAAATACAGAATGAAATATTACAGTGATTTGCATTAAATAAATACGGAACCCAGTCGTTCTACCAATACTCAGCTATAACCAATCCTTAAGGGAATTTCAACACCACAATAATAAACCTCAGCAGAGGAAAAATACTGATGTTTTATACTTTAATACCACACAAGAGGGGGGTGATTTGTGTGGTGACCAATTTTTCACTNCGACCTACTACTCAGTAGGATTTTCCCAAACTTCCACTACAATCACTGAGCCAAAACAGCATTTACAAAAACTCTTTGTAAACCTAAGGATTAACTCTAATCCCGTTGTATCACACAGCCTCAACTGTTGCGACAACTTCAAGTTAGCTATAACTTGAACACTCTAATTACCTATTACAATTGCTTCTAGATAAAGCTGAAAGGTACAATATGAAAACACCTACTACAATTGAACTAGAAATAAAGAAAGATACATAAAACTCTTTATGGAGCTGGTTCTTCAATCTGGTTCATGTAGCTTCAGGTTTGCACACTTGAATCACACACGAACTGCTTGCAAAAAGCCTTGCTATTTTGCTCTCAATTCACGTTTAACTTCTGCATTTTTGTGCAACACTATAATGTGAGAACATCCTGTAATTTATAGAGTTAGTAGATGAAGAAACAACTAGAGTTCTGATGCAACTCTTCCTTGGTGGAAGAGTTGTAGTTGATCTCAACTTCTAACTCCTTCCCTATCTTGTATAATGTTCTCTTTGAGTAAGGAGTCCTTCTCCTTATCAATTATGCAACCTTTTCGATCAGGAGATATTAAATACACCATGTTAAGCTTATCTCCTTCACGTGCATCCCACATGCTTGAATCTGCCCGTTTTTGTGCACCTGAGGGATGGACCTGGTTCATGTCTGATTTCCTTTGTTAGTCTTCAAAACTAACCTTTACTTGGGCCAACAAATTCCCCCTTTTTGATGATGACAAACTCTGTGCTTTTCATACACTTAGGCCCTGCTAGAACTCAGCTCAACATCAACACAATGTTAGAAACATTTTTCTTTTTGATCACTTATCATAAAGGACCAGGTACATTAGGTTATAAACATCACTATTCAAAGTGTAAACATCACTTGTTTAAAGCACAACCTTTTTCCCCCTTTTGGCATCATCGAAAAGTTGCATAAAAATGTGAGATAACCAGATTTTAACGCTTACTCATGGCCACTGGGGCTACTTTAAATGCAAACATGGATTAATCATCATAGATCAAGCTAAGAATTTTAACCATCAAAGAAATATAAACAAACAGTTAGAGTAAAAATAGTGAATTTCATTGATGATTGATAAGATTCTACCACAAAGCATAAGAAGAAATAAAAATACTGAAGACATGAGCAAAAGAAACAAAAAGTCCCGAATTGGGTCACTGGTTTATTGGGACGACCCGGCCGGTCGTCTTAAGAATTAACGCCCCGATCCCCTATTAACTGCTTTTCCCAAGTTCATTTCTGCTATTTTGATTTGCCGGGATGTTCGGTTTTAATTTTCGGAGAGTTTTGGGACACTCCCTAAATGAGAGCTTAAGTGTTGGAAAGTTGACCATAGTCGGTACAGTGTGAAGACGGCCTCGGAATGGAAATCAGATGGTTCCGTTAGCTTCATTGGGTGATTTCGGGGTTAGGAGCGTGTTTGGATTGTGTTTTACAGGCCCGTAACTAATTTAGGCTTGAAATGCCGAAAGTTGAATTTTTGAAGTTTCCGGTTCAATAGTGAGATTTTGATCCGAGGGTCGGAATGGAATTCCAAGAGTTGCACTAGTTCCGTCATGTTATTTCGGATGTGTGTGCAAAATTTCAAGTCATTCGGACGTGGTTTGGTTGGGTTCTTGATCAAAAGCGTAATTCGGAAGATTTTTAGAAACTTAGGCTTGAACCCAATGTGTTTTGAATGATTTGGTGTCGTTTGAGGTGTTTTGATGATTGGAACAAGTTTGAATAAGGTTTTAGGATATGTTGGTGCCTTTGGTGAGGTCCCGGGGGCCTCGGGTGAGTTCCGGGTAGGTTCCGGGATGTTTTTAGGTCGAAAATCATAGCTGTTGCAGGTCCAGAAGAGTTGCAGGCCTCGGAACCCACCAGTGCGGTCCGCACAAAATCCAGTGCGTCCGCGGTGGGGGCTGTGCGGCCGCACAAAATGCAGTCGGTCCGCGGTGAGGAAAATTTCACTGGTCCTACTTCGGAAGCTCATATCTTTTGATCTACAAGGAATTTTGGGATGATTCAAAAACGAAAGTTGTATCTCTTCGTATCTAGTTTCCAGAAAGGTAAAGAAATCACAATTTGGACATTTGTAGCGAAAGTTATTGCCAAAATACTAAAGCCTATCACTGCAGTCAAAACATGTGCGGACAGCAGTCGTTTTTGTGCGGTCCGCAGTCGTTTTTGTGCGCTCCGCAGTGGTGGAAATTCGGGGGGTGCTCTATAAATACAAGGTTTTGGGTTTTATTTCATATTTTGACCTAGAGAGCTCGGATTTTAGCGATTTTTCGGAGGTTTTTCAAGAAAATCATCAGGGTAAGTGATTCTAACTCGGATTTGGCTAGAGTACATGAATCTATCATTGAATTCATCATTTAATTCGTGATTTGGGATGGAAACTGGGAAGAAAATTTGTGAAATCTTTCAAAAGTGTAAAATGATGATTTGAAGGACCAAATGGTATCGGAATTGGATAATTTTGGTATGGTTAGACTCGTGAGGGTATGAGGATTCTAAAAATGTAAATTTTACCCGATTTTGAGATGTGGGCCCGAGGGGCATTTTGGTTATTTTACCTAATTTCGTGTACTAGCTTAGAATTTAATTGTGGAATCAGTTACTTGAGGTGTTATTTATAATATGCAATTGAATTGACTAGATTTGGGCCATTTGGAGTCGTATACTCGTGGCAAAAATGTGGTTTCGGGTTGACTTATGCTTGTTCGAGGTAAGTGGCTTGTCTAAACTTGTGTGGGGGACCTTTCCCCTTAGGATTGATATTGCGGTAATTGAAATGCCTCGTACGTGAGGTGACGAGCGCGTACTTGTGCTAATTGTTGGAAATCCAGTTTTTCATTAAAAATAGCCTTGAATTGTGTTCTTCCTCTTCTTGCTTACACTGTTTGGAAACTAAACCAACTGTAGCCTAGAGAAGCATGTCTACTTGACTAAATTGTTCTATTTGCCTTAACTGCCTTAATTGTATTACGTGGACCATGCTAGGTTAGGATTACCTGCTTCACATTTGATATGAAATTGATTGAATTGAGTTCCTGTTGTTGCTGCGTATTTACTTTGGGACTACGGGGCGGTATCCCGAGAGCTCCCCTGCATGTTTACTTTGGGACTACGGGGCAGTATCCCGGGAGCTCCCCTGCATGTTTACTTTGGGACTACGGGACGGCATCCCGGGAGCTCCCCTGCATGTTTACTTTGGGAGTACGGAACGGTATTCCGGGAGATCCCCCTGCACTTTTACTTTGGGACTACGGGACGGTATCCCAGGAGCTCCCCTGTATGTTTACTTTGGGACTACGGAATCGCATTTCGGGAGATCCCCCTACGCATTTATGAGTTGGACTACGGGACTGCACTTGGGAGATCCACTGGATATGATATTTATATTTGGGAACTACAGGACGGTATCCTGGGAGATCCCTAGTTGTTATCTTGGAGCTGAGTTGTATCTCTTACTGTGTTTTACCTGCCTCTGTGATAGTTGTTGTTGTCCTTTATATCTTGTGTTACTTATTTACACTGTTTATTTCACACTGTTAAACCTTATATCTTATTTAACCTCAGTAGGGCCCTAACCTTCCTCGTCACTACCCAACCGAGGTTAGGCTTGGCACTTACTGAGTACAGCTATGGTGTACTCATGCCCTTCCTGCGCATGTTTTTCATGTGCAGATCCAGGTACCTCTACTCAGGCTTACCATTCTTGAGGCGAGGCGATTCTACGGGACTTCGAGGTATATCTGCCGCATCCGCAGACCGAGGAGTCTCTTTCTATTCCTGCATTTAGTGTTTAGCCCTTCTGTACTTTATGTTCTTGTTAGACATTCCGGAGATTAGAGCTATGTAGTGTTTTTCTCAGCTTGTGGATCCGTGAGTTTCTGGGTTTTGGGATAGTGTATCAAATTTTGAGAAGTTGTGTGTATATACCGAGCAGCATTTAAATATTATTTCTTTCAGTTATTTCGGTTTTGATTATTTATTCCGCAAGATTAGTTGTTTTTCCGCATTTGTTAGGCTTACCTAGTCGTAGAGACTAGGTGCCGTCATGATAGTTCACGGAGGGCAAACTGGGGTCATGACAAGTTGGTATCAGAGCTCTAGGTTCATAGGAGTCATGGATCACAAGCCGATTTATTAGAGTCTCGTTGGTCGAGTACTTATCTACGACTTGATTCCTCATCGTGCGACTTGATTCCACTTCTTGATTTCCTCATCGTGCGACTTGATTCCTTGAGGCTTATGCCCTTGTTTCCTTCCTACTCAATCTTACGCGACACGAACCGCTTGTTATAAATCGAGAATTGAAGAATTATAATGGTACTACAGATGTGGTGCGGGATATTTCTCCCGGTATAGTTGGGTGAGCTATTGTCGTCGTCTTGTGGAAGGATTTTTCTTGATAGTTGTGCTACTAAGAGCTTGGAGGCTATGCACAGGTTGCTATGATGCTCGCGATTGGTTATCGCACAGTATTGACTTGATGGTAGGAGGCTTGCCTATGTGTTGGGGCGGTGAATGAGTTGAAAGGAAACCTACTTAGTGCACGATTCAGAGATATAATATTTTACTTCCGGCGAAGGAAAAGCAATTGGCCTATGAATGTCCAGATTTGGGGTGATGGAGTAACGAGACTTGGTAAATTCGAGCGTGGTGAATTTTTTTTTTATCTGCGATGTAGTGTCGTCGTCCTCGATTGTATGTGTTAAGTTCGCTGGTGTTATGGTCTTCTGCAATTCGCCCTTGGGGTAGGATATTATGAAATAATAGTGGAGAAAAGACTGTTGGATATCGCGGGGTGCGGTGGTTCAGGATTGAATCGGTGTTTCTAATGTTAACGGCTCGAGAAAGATGATCTCCGGAAAGGTTTAAAGTTAGTAGCAAATTGTGGGTTCAAGTGCTACGAAGATAGATTTTATTAAGGCAACAACTGAGCAGCGAAGGATGAGGAAAGACATGTGGGGAGTGTCAGGCGGTGGTTTAAATTTCTAGAAGGCCAGGTATAAGAAGCAAAGGTCGAGTGGACGATTAGAGGGGTGAGTTCCGCCAAAGTGGGAGAGTGGCGGATTTGCATATGGGCTTTGTGCTAGGATGACTACACACCTTAAGGAGAGTTTGGAACGACATGGGAATTTTAGTGATTGATGATTGGGGTCTACGGATCTAATTTGAAGTATGGGCTATTATGCGGCAGGAGATTTGATATAACGGAAAGGAGCTACTTGAAATGAAGAAGGATACAACGTAACTTTGAATTGGAAGAATGTTGCCGCACATTTAATTGATGTCCACGAGGGGTGAATGGACTTGTGCAGCTAGAGAGTGAGCTTGGATTCAGGATTTATGCCTTGTATAGAGGCGGATTTCAAGGGAAGTGATTCTGCCGGATGCTTCGTCGAGAGGGTATTCATGTTCTAGAAGATTCATGGAGTTGATTATATTCGGGGCCAAGCCAGAGCAGGTGGCTCTCAACAACGGTCCTAGTGGATTCAAAGGGGCAAGCGTGGTGCCTAATGATTTCGAGCCTATAGGTACGGTTAAGAATCAAGCGTTGTAGCAGCTTATGAGAAGAGGCACAGAATGTTCTACGATGTTTTGACTCGCAGTGTAGCATTTGGGAGGTATGAAATGGTTCGTGGGAGACAGCATGGTCTCGTGATTCAAGGTCACTCGGGATGAGTGCGGATGGAGTGTGTTATGTGTTGAATGGAGTTATTATTATTTCTAAGGCAATCAAGAATTAATTTGGAAGAAGATAGATTGGTTAGTCATAGTTGAATTGGCATATTGGTGGTAGTGATCATTTCCTTCAACGTGATCAAGTTATGCAAGTGATTCGTGACGACACGTGTGAGGCTTGTCAACCGCCGTAATTGATGTTATTCAGAAGTATTCCACTGTTATGGCCTATCATGTGTAGGCGGATCCCGGAAGGGCTATAGTGGCTTAGATCACTACTTAGAGATTTGCATATTCTACGGTTATGAGAATTCACCTGCGTGTTGCTATGGTTCTCCTGAAGTGAGTTAAGTGAAAAGTTTTATATGATGAAGTGTTAATCTATCAGTGGTTATGGAGCTATGATGAAAATCGTGTTCTATTGTATATTGGCATGTTGGTGCAGTGTGTGGTGTGGAATTTGAAGTGAGGATCAAGGTTGCAGTTTGGTGTTGACAAGGATGTCGCGAGCTCGGATGAGCAGTAAAGGAGTTTCGATGTTTAATGTAAGTGGGTATCGTCTTCAGCGTCACCTGAGATCGGTGTTTTGTGAAAAAGGCCTTGCATCCTGGTTATGGATTCTTGAACGTTTCACAGCGTTAGTGCGACTGGTGGTATGGATACGCATATTTGTTGTCTGTTACAGAAGATCGTGGGAGCGTGCCCCACAGGAAGATTGTATAAGTGTGGCATGTAGTCACTTGATTGATTGAAGATTTATACCAAGTATGAAGACGGTGGTGATATCATTAATTTGAGAATTTATGCTTGGTGGGCACCCGACTTATTGGGTTGTGGACCGTGGAGGATTGCCCCGGTCATGATGGTAGTTCTCGTGTGTTATGAGAAAAAGGGAGTTATTATGGACCTTCGAAAGGTTATTAGCCTAGTTCAGTGTGATCAGAATCAGCTTGAGGTCTGTGGATGGATCTAAATGTGAATATGGGCTCTATATCAGACCAGGTGTGTTCGTTTCAGCAATGCGCTCCTTTGGACAAGTAGTCGGGGTACTATTTCGTCGTCAGCTATTTCATGTAATGATATATTGTGCCGTATGAGTTGTGAGACGGCTTGATGAATTTCTTATGTGTTGAGGTTCCGCGTAGAGATGATGTTATATGAGCAGGATGGCTCTCGAGATTCAGATCGTATATCGCACCTCAGTTGTGTTTGAGTTTTGTAGCCTATGGCACTATATGTCTCCCCAGGGATGGTATTATGCACTTAGCGTGCTTGTGACCGATATTCGGAATTTTGTTATAATGAGCAGTTTAGCTCGATGTATATCTCCTTATATGAATTCTATGTGTGGATCAGGTGGCACGCCGCCATGGGTATGTTATTTGGATCAGGTTGCACGCCGCAACGGTGTGATGTTGAGTACAGTTTTCTATATGCTATTTTTGTATGCCTTGTTTCCTATTTTCTAAGGAAAGTTCGTATTGGTGCGTGAGTTGAGTAGTTCCTTCTAGAGTTCGTTTTCCTTTTGTGATGTTCGAGTTCATAGCCTATTGGCACATTGTGGAATCATATGAGACTTTTGATCATGTCCGGGGTGGCTTATTGCCTGAGCTGTTCGTACTGGGTGAGACGAGATCATTGGATTTAGGATCAGTGCAATCTGATTATATGAAGTATATTAAGGAGCTAAGACCATTATTTGGTTCAGAATGAGGTGATGGTTCTTATCAGGAGTATAGGCCCAATGATTTGTTGATTCGGCAGTTGGGTATGAATTTCTACACACCTCTTCCGTCTTGGCGGTATTGTAAGAGTTAGAGCAAGACCTATGTAGGTCATGAGGTGCAATGGGAGCATCAGATTCGTGGAATTTCGACTAATTTGATCAGAGAATGTTATTGTGGTCCTGTGAGTAAAGTGGTGCAAGGTGTGAAGTCAGCTAAGGTATGCAGTCATGTTTTGGTACCGCGGGTAGTTATTGATACGGTGAGCGTATGTTGGAACAGGCCTGGCAGAGAATTCTGGATGTAGGAATTGTGCTCTAAGGCTTATTTGCTTAAGTGAAAAAGGATAGCTTCAGATTGATCGAGATAGGGTACCCAGCTGAGTTGTGGTAGCAAGGGTAGGTGCTCGAGGTGTTAAATAATGGTTTCGGACAACCCCAACACAGTTCTTAGCACGTTCGAGGACGAACGTATGTTTAAGTGGGAGAGGATGTAACAACCCGATCGGTCGTTTTGAGCTCTAGCGCGTCGCTCAGCAGTTTGGGTCATGAGCAGCTTCACTTCAGGTATATCTCTATCCTTGTTCGAGGACGAACGAATGTTTAAGTGTAGGAGGATGTGACGACCCGGCCGGTCGTCTTAAGAATTAACGCCCCGATCCCCCATTAACTGCTTCCCCCAAGTTTATTTCTGCTATTTTGATTTGCCGGGATGTTCGGTTTTAATTTTCGGAGAGTTTTGGGACACAGTCCCTAAATGAGAGCTTAAGTGTTGGAAAGTTGACCGTAGTTGGTACAGTGTGAAGACGACCTCGGAATGGAAATTAGATGGTTCCGTTAGCTTCGTTGGGTGATTACGGGGTTAGGAGCGTGTTTGGATTGTGTTTTAGAGGCCCGTAGCTAATTTAGGCTTGAAATGCCAAAAGGTCAAATTTTGAAGTTTCCGGTTCGATAGTGAGATTTTGATTCGAGGGTCGAAATGGAATTCCGGAAGTTGGAGTAGCTCCGTAGTGTTGAATGTGACGTGTGTGCAAAATTTCAGGTCGTTCGGATGAGGTTTGATAGACTTTTGATCAAAAGCGGAATTCAGAAGATTTTAGAAACTTAGGCTTGAATCCGAGGTGTTTTGGTTGATTTGATGTTGTTTGAGGTGTTTTGATGATTGGAACAAGTTTGAATAAGGTATTAGGATATGTTTGTGCTTTTGGTTGAGGTCCTGGGGGCCTCGGGTGAGTTTCGGGTGCCTAATGGAAGTTGAATGTGGACTTGGGAAGATTTTTATTGCTGGTATCTGTCATAACCGCACCTGCGGTTTGGGTTCCGCAGGTGCGGAGCCACAAAAGCAGCTATTACATCACAGAAGCGGAAAAAGGGAGGGCCAGCATAGACCGTAGAAGCGGACGCCCCATCGCACAAGCGCGTCCGCAGAAGCAGACTCTTTGTCCGCAGATGCGAAAACTGCCGCAGAAGCGAGATCCCTTCTCGCACCTGCGGGACCGCAGGAGCGGCTCATCTGGTCGCAGGTGGGAAACTTGCTGGACAGAATGTTTTAAGTTCTAAAAATGGGACTTTGTCCCATTTTCCATTTTTACCAATTTGGAGCTCGGGGAGAGGCGATTTTCGGGAGATTTTTGAGAAAAACAATGGGGTAAGTGTTCTTAACTTAATTTTGGTTAAATTATTCAAATCTATTACTAGTTTTGGCATTAAATCTGTGAATTTAGTTGGAAGAGTTTCAAAAACCCTCTCGGATAGATTTGAGTATTTGAGGGTCAAAATATTATGGGATTTGGATAATTTTGGTATGGTTAGACTCGTGATAGTGCGAGGCTTCTGAAAACATAAATTTTAGCCGATTCCGAGACGTGGGCCCGGGGGCGTTTTGGTTATTTTACCTAATTTCGCGTATTAGCTTAGAATTTAATTGTGGAATCAGTTACTTGAGGTGTTATTTACATTATGAAATTGAATTGAATAGATTGGGGCCATTTGGAGTC
>NC_031990.1:46437483-46441714 GCF_001879085.1 Nicotiana attenuata | reverse complement strand
CGTATCCGGCCGTAATAGGCTACGGTAAAAACGACCCCGGCCACGTGGAGCTCGGTAAAACCCAACTGATCAGTGGTTGCACAATAGGTGCCGTACCCGGCCGACTATAGCGCGGCTCGGTAGAGTAAAATAGATACATATATATAATGCATGCTCGACTCATGGACTCACGTTCTAAACCTTTCGGAGTGACGTAAGGTCGGTATCCTCTGTACACGTTATTAGGACTAACTCTTCACCATGAACCTTATAAGAATCAGGAAGTACCAATAACATTGATAACATAAGAATAAGAGAAGCAACATCAACATCAATCGTTCCATAAGAGGGGAAACAATGTAAGTACTGCTAGCTTCTAAGAGTAGAGTATCTTTGGAAGCTCGTTCATTACATTATGTACAATCGGAGTCGTGCAAAAGAAGGAAAGGGATAGCCTCACATACCTTGTATATACTGCCCCAATCTCAAGCTATGCAATTTTCACGACTCCTTAGTCTACAATAAGAGAAACGATACTATAGTTACCATTCAAGCGTCATAACTATTATGTATCGACCACAACCTATTTTACGATGAAACGGACAGCACCTCCCCTATATATATGACTTCACACAATTCCAAACAATCACCAAACAGCCTAAACAACATCAATAATAATCATATTGAGCCTCCCAAAACAGTCCACGCACAACCAAATCACTTCATACATACGACGGCCACCGTAGTCGTGTCAAACGACCCGGAAATGTTACGAAGAACTACCAGCCCACAACCCTACATCTATATGGTGTTTCTCCACACCCTTCCTCCTCCAAAACTCCACAAAACAGTAGTAAAACACGCAGCCCAACAGCAACACAAAACAGTCCATAAAACAGTCCACTACAAGTGAATAACTCGAACTCACGGCTTCCGATCACCGTCCCGTGAGTTCTTACATGTATAGAACGAATTACCATGAATTCACAGCAGAATAAATGTATGAAAGATAGCAGTAAACTCACCTTACTTGTTGGATAACTCAGCCCTTATCTTGGTTCTTCAAACTCTAGGGTTTACCCCCAATTTGAACTTGAAAGAGAGGGAAAATCAATTAGGGTTTGTGGATAATTTTTGGGAGGAAGTTTGCAGGGGTTTAGGTCTGGTTATTTGTGAAATATAATGAGGGATATATTTCAGAAGATAAGCCTTTTAATGGGCTCTTTGTCTGACCCGAAATTGCCTCTTTTTGGGCTATCATTTAACCAAGTAGGTGACCCACCTACTTGTCACCTAGCAGCTTGTGGAGTCTCGCAAAAATGTCTATATCTCTCTACTCCAATATCGTATTGATAAAAGGTTTAATGTGTTGGAAACTAGACTCATAGATCTTCAATTTGGTGGGTAGATC
Organism: Nicotiana attenuata; assembly: GCF_001879085.1. Lineage (NCBI taxonomy): Eukaryota > Viridiplantae > Streptophyta > Magnoliopsida > Solanales > Solanaceae > Nicotiana > Nicotiana attenuata. The sequence continues at coordinate 46,440,324 of NC_031990.1, read as the reverse complement.
ACCCCGTAATTCCAAGCATATTGGGAGAAAAGCTTAATAACATTTGACCTAAAGTTTAAGTAAAACTATGAACTTAAGTTGCAACAACTCTTGTCGACTTTTGTTTCACAACTCGTTTGACTTCAAGACTATGATACGGATATTTTATGATTCATATACCTTAAAATACGACCTCTTGAGAGTATTAAGCACCCCTAGGTTTACCCAAAAATACGGCTGACAACATCCTTGATTCGTTTAACTTCTAATACTTGTTAACCACCCTTATACACCTTTGTATCATTTAAGACCAACAAGATTAATCTCTTATCATCTCAAAGATAATCTCTTCATGTATTTACGTCGACGACCTTATGGCATGAACTAACGCATGTGAATATGGGTTGTAACACTACTGCAGTACGATGAGAGGCGCAGGGGGGAAGGACAAATTATTGATGGCGTATTTCAGTCAGAGTCTGAGTGGGGCAGCTCTGGAGTGGTACACCCGCTAAGACGCTAGCAGGTGGTACACATGGGACGATATGGCTCAGGCCTTTGCCCGGCACTTTCAGTACAATATAGAAATTGTCATGCATCGCATGTCCCTCACCAAGCTGGAAAAGAAGCATAATGAAAGCTTTAGGGAATACGTGCTCAGATGGAGAGATCAAGTTGCCAAAGTCAATCCCCCGATGGAAGAAATCGAGATGGTCGAGTACTTTCTTCAAGCTCAAGAGCCAACTTATTTGGGCATTTGATCTCAGTTGTGGGTAAGCCTTTTAATGATGTGGTAATAATGGGAGAAATGGTAGAAGATGGGCTGAAGTCGAGCAAGATCATGAGCTATTCTTCTTTAAAGGCCACAACACAAGCAATTCAGAATGACATAGGAAGCTTGCTGGGTCAGAAGGAACATGATGATGTTTCCATGGTTGTGTCAGGATCACGACATGGTCTAACGGGTCCGCCTCACCAATATACACAGCCTCAACCCCAACCCCAAACCTATCCCCGAGCTCCACATAATCCACCTTAGTATTATCCTCCGAACAATGTCCGGTCATCTGTCCAACCACCGGCTCACTCCTTATGGCGAGCGCCAGCACCGCATAATGCTCTCTTGCCTTCATAACATTTTCGAGCACCCAACAACCCTAGAAAATAGGGGCAGGGAGGGGAACAAAGGCAAAGAAATAGTTTCACGCCAATCAGAGAATCCTACACAAGTTTGTTTGTAAAGTTAAAGCCTTCTGGCCTGATTGAGCCGCTCCTCGGCTATACTCCAGACCCATATGAATAAGGTTTTGATCCCACTGTACGATGCATATACCACTCTAATGTCCAAGGGCATAGTATTAAAGATTGTCGTGCTTTAAAAAGGGAAATAGAAAGAATGATTCAAGAAGGGATAATTGTGATTTAGGACAGTGACACCCAGAATATCGCGCAAAATCCTTTACCTGCACATGATGATGCACACTTTGTGGGGATGACGCGTGTGACAGGGAGTATGAGAATTCTCTTTGGAACTTGCTAACTGAAGTTAATGATATTGAGTTTGGTAATGGTCTTGATAATATTGATGTGGAACTCAGTGGCTAGGATGTCGACCTTGGTAATTGGAAAGACGCTCCTTTCTTGTCTAGCAAGAGGGAGTCTTGGTGGTTTATTTTGTTGTCATTTTTGTTGTCCGGATTATTTCAGGCTTGTAATCAGGATATTGTCTTGTGACTCAAACCCTTCTATCCTTTTATTTTGTCTAGTTCCTTTAGCCGTAGTAACTCGTTTAGTGTTATCTAGGTTTGTTCCAGGGGCTGTAACCCCAGTTTATTTTGCTTGTTTTGTTTTTCAAACCCTTTCACCGTCTGTCTAATGCAATTTTTTGTTTTCGGTTATTTCTAGTCATTTTTGTTTAGTTCTCTTTTCCTTTTATAGTTCTTATTCATGTTGGCTCTAGTGACATGACATGCATACATAATTCTAGGTGTGGTCTTAAAAGTTAGTTTAATCATGAAGAAATGAAACAATTTTGAAGATGATAGGGACATTTGAGAGAAATAAGTAAAGGGATTTTGAAATCACTTAAAGCTCGAACTGTGTGAAACAGGGGCAGATAATTTGGGAAGTTAATAGGGTCACAAGAATTTGTTACAAGGGAGTTCATCCCAGACAATTTGAAGCGAGCAGTTTTGAGTTCAAGTACACCTCAATTTACAAGATAAAGTCAAGGGAGTTTGCTCCAAACAGACGGAAGGTATCCATCGTGAATAAGAAATCACCCAATGAGAGTTCTGTACTTGACAAGGCACTAAAAAAAAGTGGAAAGCATATCAGTGATATCAATGCCGAAGCTGTAAAAGAAATGTTGTGTGTGCTCTTCCTTTTTCATTTCAAGTTGCATATGTTGTATTTGGAATATTCCGGGATTGGGAGGGCCACTTTCAGCTACCCAAACACTTATACCATTCGATACCCTTTTGAGCCTGTACTGATTTCTTTGACCTCCCCTCTTTTGGAATCAAGTTAGAGTCATACGAAAAAAAAAAAAAAGTTCGTGTCCCCATAGGTTTATTTTAGAAAGTTCATTCCAAAAGGAAAATTCCAAAAAAAAAAAGAGAAAAAATAGAGATAAAGAAGAAAAAAGGAAAAAGAAAAAAAAGAAGGAAAAAGAAAAAAAGAAAAGGAAAATAGTAACAAAAAGTAGTCTTTTGAACTACGTTCGACCTCATTCTTGTCACCACAAGATACGTAGGAAGCCTTAAGGTTCGGTCGCACCAAATAAAATATTTTATAATCCCACGAAGTCGGGAGTGGGGCAATCTTTCTTAGAAATTCCATCTCAAAAAGAAAAAGAAAAAA
>NC_031990.1:46412007-46435916 GCF_001879085.1 Nicotiana attenuata | reverse complement strand
CTTCCAAAGATACTCTACTCTTAGAAGCTAGCAGTACTTACATTGTTTCCCCTCTTATGGAACGATTGATGTTGATGTTGCTTCTCTTTTTCTTATGTTATCAACTTTGTTGGTGCTTCCTGATTCATATAAGGTTCATGGTGAAGAGTTAGTCCTAATAACGTCTACAAAGGATACTGACGTTACGTCACTCCAAAAGGTTTAGAACGTGATTCCATGAGTCGAGCATGCATTATATATATGTATCTATTTTACTCTACCGAGCCGCGCTATGGTCGGCCGGGTACGACACCTATTGTGCAACCACTAATCAGTTGGGTTTTACCGAGCTCCACATGGCCGGGTATGATTCTACCGAGCCTTATGATGTCCGGGTACGTTTCTACCGAGCCTATTACGGCCGGGTACGATATGATAATGACGATTCCCACAGAGGCGTATGTTTTAAAAGTTTTTATATATATACATATGTATCATACATTTCATGTCAGTAGCCCTCAGAGGTACCCAGATGTTACATGTTGTATATTCTCTATCCCTGCTTACTTTACTGTTCGTACTTATGGTTCCCTGCCTTACATACTCAGTACTTTAAATGTCCTTTTATTTCTAGACGCTGCATGTCGTGCTGCAGGTCCTGATAGACAAGCAGGCACAGCTCCCCCACCATAGTAGGCTATCCAGTTCAGCGGTGATTGGCGGGATCCCTTCTTCGGACTTACCGTGGTCTTGGTATGCATTTTTGTTACAAACATTATGGGTATGTTGGGGCCCTATTTCGGCAATGTTGCAGGACTTATGTTCCTTTAGAGGCTCATAGACAGGTGTCGACTCATGTATAGTTTGGTATGCCCATGTCGGCTGGTTTTTGTTGTATAGTCTTTCATGGTAGCGTGGTAGCTCGTACCTTATATATAGTTTCTTGATCGTCTAGTCATCCCATGTTATTGATGTTCATGCCATCATCTTTTATTGTTGGTTCTCCATGTCTACCATTTATATTGATCTCGTTGGCCCTAAAAGATAATAAAGAAGGTTAGATAAAATGTATGTTGGTGCTCAGCAAGTATGGCCGGGTGCTAGTCATGGCCCTCCAGTTTGGGTCGTGACAAACTTGGTATCAGAGCAAGTGTGTCCTAGGGGTTGTCTATGAGCCATGTCTAGTAGAGTCTTGATTATGGATGTGTAGCGCGCCACATTTATAATCAGGAGGCTACATGACATCTAGGGTTGTTACCTTCTTCCTGAATCTTGATCGTGCGTAGAGTTGAGTCGTAAGTGTTCGTCTCTGATATTTACCTTGTTTTCTTTGAGCTATGCCTTCGACTAGGAAGCAAACGATTAGTAGACAACTTGATACAGCAGCGGGAAAGGGTACTAGTCAGGTGCCCTAAGCCAGAGCAGGCCAAAGTGAGGCTTAGAGTGGGATGCCCTCTCATACCTCATCTACTCCGTCTCCTCTAGAGGATATTAGGAGGCACCCAGCACGTCCAGTTCCTCCGTTTGGCACTACAGACCAGGATATGCGGAGTAATTTACAGTTGTTGACTAGCTTGGTAGCTGCTCAGGCTCAGAGGAAAAATACAGGTGCTGCTGATAAACCAGTTAGTACGAGCGTTCGTGATTTTATTAATTTAGACCCTCCAGTGTTTACCGGATCAGACCCCAAGGAGGACCCACAGACTTTTAATGACCAGGTTCATCGTACATTGCGTGTCATACATGCTAGTGATACAGAGGTAGTAGAGTTGGCTTCTTATCGGTTACGGGATTTAGCGGTTTTCTAGTATGATAGTTGGGAGAGATCCAGGGGTCCGAAGTTCCTCCAGCTGTGTGGAAGGAATTTTCTGAGGCCTTTCTTCATCACTACTTGCCAGTTGATATAGGACGAGCTAGAGCTGATAAGTTCTTGAACCTCCGACAAGGTAATATGAGTGTGCGAGAGTATAGTATGCAGTTTGATTCTTTAGCAAGGTATGCTTCTCATATGGTGGCAGAGATGAGCGACAGGGTGCATCTGTTCGTGAACAGGTTGGGACCACATCTAATAAATGAGTGCACGACAACCTCCTTGGTAGAGGGCATGGATATTTCCCGTATTCAGGCTTATGCCCAGACCCTAGAGGTTCGTAAGCACCAGCAAAGGGCAGATAAGGAGCAGGATAGGGGCCAGTATAAGAGGGCGAGATTTGTAGGGTATTCTGATGACTTCATAGGCAGTGTCAGGCCCCAGTTTTTGAGGAGTTCGGCGCCATGTGTAGCTAGTACTCCTCCATAGTTTCAGAGGCCTCGATATGATTGATTTACCTATTCTGGTCCAGGTCAAAGTTCGCGGGCATCAGGCTCGCAACATCACAGGGATACTAGTCAGACGAGACCCCCAACACCACGTTGTGATCAGTGCGACAAGGCCCACTTTGGACTGTGCCGCCGAGGTTCTGATGCGTGTTATTCTTGCGGACAGCCTGGCCATATGATGCGGGATTGTCCTAACAGAGGAGGTGGTGGTATGGCTCAGCCGACTAGATCTGTGTCTGGTTCTTCCTCATCAGTTCGACCTCCAGTACGGGGTTTTCAGCAGTCGACACGTCGTGGTAGAGGTAGTGGTGCAGTACCGGGTTCGAGTGGTTCTCAAAATCGAACCTATGCTCTAGTAGGTCAACAAGATAGTCATCTCCAGATGTTGTTATAGGTATATTGTCTGTGTTTTCTTATAATGTATATGCGTTGATTGATCCGGGATCCACATTATCATATGTTACACCCTTTGTGGCTAATAAGTTTGGTGTTGAACCTGAATTGATAAGTAAACCCCTTACGGTATCTACTGTGATAGGAGATTTTGTGATTGCTAGAAGGGTATATAGAGGTTGCACTGTGACGATTTGTAGTCGTCAAACCTCGGCGAATTTATTTGAGTTAGAAATGGTTGATTTCGATGTGATAATTGGAATGGACTGGTTGGCCTCATGCTATACAAATGTTGACTGTCGTACGAAGATGGTTAGGTTTCAATTTCCTTGTGAACCCGTCATTGAATGGAAGGGGAACATTGCTATACCGAAAGGTAGGTTTATTTCCTATCTTAAGGCAAGGAAAATGATCTCAAAAGGTTACATTTATCGCGTTAGGAATGCGGAGGCGAAGCTGCCTACTCTACAATCAATCCCCGTGTTCAATGAATTTCAAGATGTTTTCCCAGATGAACTCCCAGGCCTTCCTCCTGAAAGGGAGATTGAGTTTAGCATTGATGTGTTGCCTGACACTCAATCGATCTCCATCCCTCCATACAGAATGGCCCCGGTAGAGTTGCGAGAGTTGAAGGCGCAGTTGAAGGACTTACTGGATAAGGGCTTCATTAGGCCTAGCACTTCACCTTGGGGTGCACCAGTTTTGTTCGTGCGGAAGAAAGACGGGTCGTTAAGGATGTGTATCGATTATCGACAGTTGAATAAGTTTACTATAAAGAAAAACTATCCATTTCCAAGGATTGACGGCCTTTTTGACCAACTCCAGGGTGCCAAGTATTTCTCCAAGATTAACTTACGTTCAGGGTATCATCAGGTGAGGATTAAGGAGAAGGATGTTCCAAAGACGGCCTTTCGGACAAGATATGGGCACTTTGAGTTCTTGGTGATGTTGTTCGGCTAACAAATGGCCTAACTGCTTTTATGGATCTCATGAATAATGTATTCAGGCCCTATCTTGATGTGTTCGTGATTGTATGTATTCTCGTTCGGAGGTGGAACATGCGGGCCACTTACGGATATTATTACAGACGCTTCAGGATCGTAAGTTATATGCTAAGCTCTCCAAATGCGAATTCTGGCTGAACTCAGTAGCATTTCTTAGACATGTGATATTTGACGAGGGTATTAGTGTCGACAGTCAGAAGATCGATGCAGTAAAGAATTGGCCGAGACCTACCACACAATCAGAAATTCGCAGCTTCTTGGGGCTAGCAGGATATTATAGGCGGTTTGTAGAAGCGTTTTCCTCTATATCAGCACCATTTACTAAGTTAACACGGAAAGCTACCAAGTTCCAGTGGTCTAACACTTGTGAATGTAGTTTTCAGGAGCTGAAGAATCGATTGACATCCACACCAGTGCTCACTCTCCCTGAAGGAACAGAAGGTTATGTGGTATATTGTGATGCCTTAGGTATAGGGTTGGGGTGCGTATTGATGCAGCGTGGGAAGGTGATTGCTTATGCATCAAGACAATTGAAGAAGCATGAAAAGAATTATCCAACCCATGATTTGGAATTGGCTGCAGTAATATATGCTTTGAAGATATGGCGGCACTACTTATACGGCGTCCATGTTGACATCTACACAGATCACAAGAGTTTACAATACATCTTCAAGCAGAAAGAGTTGAATTTGAGGCAGCGTAGGTGGCTTGAATTACTGAAAGACTACGAGGTCGAGATATTGTATAATCGCGGTAAAGCCAATGTTGTGGTAGACGCTCTCAGCCGTAAGTCAATGGGAAGCTTAGTACACATTGAGGCAGGTAGATGGGAGTTGATTGAAGAGCTTCATCAGCTAGCCAATATGAGAATCATATTGTTATACTCTAATGACGGAGGTGTTACTGTACATAATACATCAGAATTATCTTTGGTAGCCGAGGTAAAATCACGACAATATGAAGATCCTATCTTATTAAGATTGAGAGAGAGCATTCAACAGTGTAAAATTACGGCTTTTGAGATCGGAGGAGATGGGGCACTGAGATACAGGGCCGATTATGTGTGCCTAATGTGGCAAGGTTGCGAGAGAATATTATGAATGAGATTCATCAATCCCGATATTCCATCCATCCCGGCTCGACAAAGATTTATCATGATGTCAAGGAGCAATATTGGTGGGATAACATGAAGAAGTCTATTACAGAATTTGTAGCCCAATGTCCCAATTGTCAACAAGTAAAGATAGAACATCAGAAACCCGATGGATTGCTTCAGAATATAGAGATTCCGACCTGGAAATAGGAGGTGATTAATACGGACTTCATTATTGGATTACCTCGCTCTTATCATAAGTTTGACTCTATCTGTGTGATAGTTGATCGACTTACAAAATGTGCCCATTTTCTACCAGTTAAGACAACTTACACGGCTGAAGATTATGCGAAGTTGTATATCAAGGAGATTGTTAGGCTTCATGGTGTGCCGGTATCTATTATTTCAGACCGAGGAGCTCAATTTACGGCTAACTTTTGGAGGTCTTTTCAGAAGGATTTAGACACACAAGTAAATCTCAGCACTGCATTTCATCCACGGACTGACGGACAGGCTGAACGTACCATTCAGACACTTGAAGATATGCTACGAGCATGTGTTCTAGATTTCAAAGGGAATTGGGATGACCATCTTCCACTCATAGAATTTGCCTACAATAATAGCTACCATTCCAGTATTAAAATGGCCCCATACGAGGCACTATATGGGAGGAGATGTAGGTCACTAGTTGGATGGTTCGAAGTCGGTGAAACACAATTATATGGGCCAGATTTGATTCACCAAGCCATTGAGAAGGTGAAAGTGATACAGGAGCGATTGAGGGCGGCACAAAGAACGCAAAAGTCTTATTCCGATGTCCTACGTTGTGATCTACAGTTTGAGGTTGGTGATTGGATTTTCCTGAGGATCTCACTGATGAAGGGTGTTATGCGTTTCGGGAAGAAAGGTAAGTTGAGTCCGCGGTATATCGGGCCATATAAAATTCTTCAACGAATTGGACAGGTTGTCTATGAGTTAGAATTGCCATCCGAATTGGAATTTGTCCACCCGGTATTCCATGTATCTATGTTGAGGAAATGTATTGGAGACCCTTCTCGGGTCGTCCCTATCAACGATGTATAAGTTACAGAGGATCTATCATATGAAGAAGTGCCAGTGGCTATATTAGATCGACAAGTCCGCAAGCTGAGAACAAAAGATGTAGCTTCCGTCAATGTATTGTGGAGGAACAAGAATATGGAAGAAATGAAATGGGAAGCAGAAGAGGAGATGAAGTCTACATATCCTTACCTATTCCAGAATGAAGATAACAAGGATGCTGGTGGAACGCAGGATATATTGGAAGGTGAAACGGCTCTATGAGGTAAGCATTAACTTGATACTCTTCCTTAATACAAAATGGTGATATGCAGATAATGTAAATATCCATAATGCTTTGTGTAGCCTTGTGAGGCCATATGTTGGGCTTAACTACTTGCAAGTTTATCTAGTATCCATTTTATAGGGGAAAACTAGGCCGGAAATTTCCGTTGGAATCCACGATGATTTGGACTCCCCATAAACCCTTACATTCGAGGACGAATGTTCCTAGGGGGGGGGGGAGGGTGTTACAACCCATATTCACGTATGTTAGCTCATGCCATAAGGTAGTCGACATAAATCCATGAAGAGATTATCTTTAAGATGATAAGAAGTTAATCCTATTGGTCTTAAATGATACAAAGGTTTATAAGGGTGGTTAACAAGTATTAGAAGTTAAATGAATCAAGGATGTTGGCAGCCATATTTTCGGGTAAACCTAAAGGTGCTTAATACACTCAAGGGGTAGAGTTTTAAGGTATTTGAATCATATAATTATCCGTATCATATGTCTTGAAGTCAAACGAGTTATGAAACAAAAGACGTCAAAAGCTGTCGCAACTTAGGTTCATAATTTTACTTAAACATTAGGTCAAATGTTACTAAGCTTTTCTCCAAATTTACTTAGTGTTATGGGGTGATCTACCCACAAAATTGAAGATCTATGAGTATAGTTTCCAATGCATTAAACCTTTTGTTGATACGATCTCGTAGTAGGGAGATATTCGAATTTTTGCGAGACTGGGCCAAGCACCTCTCTATGGGGCCCACTTAAGCGGTTTAAGACATTTGGAAACTTATGATATATATATATATATATATGATGCTTTCAACACGTTTTAAGTCATTTTTTTCACTATATTCAGACCTAAGAACCCTAGAAACACCATCTCAAGGTTCTCTCAAGATTCAAGACCCAGACAAAGGGTAAACAACACAAATCAAGTGTCAGGAATCCCGTGGCGCTAGTAAGTTTCTTGTTCTTCTTGTTGTTGCTCATTTTTGTTGTTCCAGCTCGTGTGGGAAGTTGTTTAAGGGGTTTGTGTTTGGTAAATACTCCCTCAAGTTCTTAATATCAACCCTAGGTTATTCTAAGCCTTCTAAAGTAATTCCAGTGCCGAAACACCCTAATTGATTGCTAGTTTCGCTTCTTTGTTCTTGTGGCAGCATTGGAGGAATATTTCGTGGAGAATTAAGGTCAAATTGAAGTTGTTCTTTCTGTTTGAAGGTAAGGAACCTCTTACTCTACATGTATTTAAGATTATCCAAGTTGCGGCTAAGTTATTGAAGCTAGAACTTATGAAATATATATCGAAAGGCTTGGTAGTAATGTTATCGGTTGGTGGACTGTTTTAGGAGGATCAATATGATTAACATTGTTGTTGTTTCGGCTGTTTGGTGATTATTTTCACTTGTGGGAAGTTATATAAACAGGGGAGGTTCTGTCCGTTTCATCGTAGCATAGGTTGTGGTCGGTACATAATAGTTACGACGCTTAAACGTTAACGATAGTGTCATTTCTCCTAATGTAGACTAAGGAGTCGCGGCATTTGCATAGCTTGAGGTTGGGCGGTATATACAAGGTATGTGAGGCTATCCATTTCCTTCTTTTGCATGACTCTGCTTGTACATAATATAATGAATGAGCTTCCAAAGATACTCTACTCTTAGAAGCTAGCAGTACTTACATTGTTTCCCCTCTTATGGAACGATTGATATTGATGTTGCTTCTCTTTTTCTTATGTTATCAATGTTGTTGGTACTTCCTGATTCTTATAAGGTTCATGGTGAAGAGTTAGTCCTAATAACATGTACAGAGGATACCGACTTACGTCACTCCGAAAGGTTTAGAATATGATTCCATGAGTCGAGCATGCATTATTTATATGTATCTATTTTACTCTCCAAGCCGTGCTATAGTCGGTCGGGTACAACACCAATTGTGAAACCACTGATCAGTTGGGTTTTACTGAGCTCCACGTGGCCGCGTACGATTCTACCGAGCCTTATAATGGCCGGGTACGTTTTTGCGGAGCCTATTACGGCCGGGTACGATATGATGATGATGATGCCCACAGAGGCGTATGTTGTAAAAGTTTATGTATATATACATATGTATCATGCATTTCATGTCAGTAGCCCTCAAAGGTACCCAGATGTTACAGGTTGTATATTCTCTATCCCTGCTTGCATTACTGTTCGTACTTATGGTTCCCTGCCTTACATAATCAGTACTTTATTTTTACTGACGTCCTTTTATTTTTGGACGCTGCATGTCGTGCTGCAGGTCCTGATAGACAAGCAGGTGCAGCTCCCCTACCATAGTAGGCTGTCCAGTTCAGCGGTGATTGGCGAGATCCCTTCTTCGGACTTGTCGTGCTCTTGTTATGCATTTTTGTTATAAACATTATGGGTATGTCGTGGCCCTGTTCCAGCAATGTTGCAGCACTTATGTTCCTTTAGAGGCTCATAGACATGTGTCGACTCATGTATAGTTTGGTATCCTTGCCGGCTAGTTTTTGTTGTATAGTCTTTCATGGTAGTGTGGTAGCTCGTACCTGATATATAGTTTCTTGATTGTCTAGTCATCCCATGTTATGTTTGTTCATGTCATCATCTTTTATTGTTGGTTCTCCATGATCCATGTCTACTATTTACATTGATCTCGTCGGCCCTAAAAGATAATAAAGAAGGTTAGATAAAATGTACGTTGGTGCTCGGCAAGTATGGCCGGGTGCTAGTCATGGCCCTCCAGTTTGTGTCGTGACAGTGGTCAATCAACAAACAAGCAAAGTCTTTCAAGTTGAAATCAAAGTTATCGTGGGAAGTGAAGGAGCAATTGCCCTCAAAGTCAAGGCCACAAACCAACCACCATGTTTAAACTCACAAATGTTCTTTGTTTGAAACAGGGACGAAGACTGTTCCAAATCAAAGCTTGGAAGCTTGAACCTTTCAAGTGTCATGCCTAATTTTGTCAGAACAAAGGCTGTTTGAGAATGTTTTTTTTACCTCCTAGGCATCCCCCTAGTTCAGAAGATCATCACCTCTCAAGAATTTGCCCTAGTCGAGAAGAAAAATACCTCCTAGGCACCCCTCTAGTGGGGAAGAATCATTAGTTTTCCTTAAGTTCAGGGGTCCCGCCTGTAGAATAGGTCATGTATTAGTTTCTTAAGTTGCTAATCTTTAGTTTTTCTTAAGTTCAGGGGTCCCGCCTGGAGAATAGAGTCAGTTTTCAATTTTGTTAAGTTGGACAATCATTAGTTTTCCTTGAGTTCAAGGGTCCCGCCTGAAGAATAGGGTCAGTTTTTACTTTAGTCAAGCTCAGTCTCACATCTAGGAAACGCACTTCCTAGTCTGAGTCCTTCTTGTTATACTTTCTACTAGACACACTTCCTAGTTTGGTCATTTAAATTCATCCTTAGGAGACGCACGACCTAGTTGGAGTCATTGAAGTTTTACCCGTTAGGAGACGCACTTCCTAGTAGGGGTCTTTCATATTATACTTGTTAGGAGACGCACTTCCTAGCTTTGGTCATTTAAATTTATCTCTAGGAGACACACTTCCTAGTTCAAGTCATTGAAGTTTCACTCGTAGGAGACGCACTTCCTAGTCTGGATCTTTCAGGTTATATTTTTGATTTAGGAGACGCACTTCCTAAATTAAGTTCACCCCTAGGAGACGCACTTCCTAGTCAGGGTCTTTCAAATTGTATTTTCGTTTTAGGAGATGCACTTCCTAAATTGAGATTTTACCCTTAGGAGATGCACTTCCTAGTTTGGGTCATTTAAGTTCTATCNTCATTGAAGTTTCACCCCTAGGAGACGCACTTCCTAGTCGGGGTCTTTCAAGATATATTTTGTTTTAGGAGACACACTTCCTAAATTGAGATTCTACCCCTAGGAGACGCACTTCCTAGTTTGGGTCATTTAAGTTCATCTCTTGGAGACGCACTTCCTAGTTTGAGTCATTGAAGTTCCACCCCTAGGAGACGCACTTCCTAATCTGGGTCTTTCAAGTTATATTTTGTTTTAGGAGACGCACTTCCTAAATTGAGATTTTGCCCCTAGGAGATGCACTTCCTAGTTTTGGGTCATTTAAGTTCATTCATAGGAGACGCACTTCATAGTTTGAGTCATTGAAGCTTCACCCCTAGGAGACGCACTTCCTAGTCTGGGTCTTTTAAGTTATATTTTGTTTTAGGAGACACACTTCCTAAATTGAGTTTACCTCTAGGAGACGCACTTCCTAGTTTGGGTCATTTGAGTTCATTCATAAGAGACACACTTCCTAGTTTGAGTCATTGAAGTATCACCCGTAGGAGACGCACTTCCTAGTCTGGGTCTTTCAGGCTATATTTTGTCATAGGAGATGCACTCCCTAAATTGAGTTTCACCCCTAGGAGACGGACTTCCTAGTCTGCATTTTTTAGGATATACTTTTAGGAGATGCACTTCCTAAATTGAGATTTCACCCCTAAGAGACACACTTCCTAGTTTGGGTCATTTAAGTTCATTCCTAGGAGATGCACTTCCTAGTGAGAGTCATTGAAGTTCACCCATATGAGACACACTTCCTAATCAAGGTCTTTTAAGTTATTATTTTTGGAGACGCACTTCGTAAATTGAGATTTCCTCCCTATGAGACGCACTTCCTAATCTGGGTCATTTAGGTTTTATTTTTAGTAGATGCATTTGCTAGTCATGTTTCTTAGTTATACTCACAGGAGACATACATCCTAGTCGAGTCTTTAGTTTACTCTCATCATTGCATCAATAGCATAAGTGGTTTACAGTTTTGCTAACAACTCAGAAATCTTCCAAGTGCAAACTGGGGCAGAATTTTTTTTCCGTTTTGTTGTTTTGGTAGCAGGCGCCCACCTGGAGAAACAAGGGAATTCAGCTCAAGTATCAACAGCAGGCGCCCACTTGGAGGAACAATAGAATTCATTTCAAGTATTGGCAGCAGGCGCCCCACCTGGAGAAATAAGGGAATTCATTTCAAGTATTAGCAGTAGGCGCCCACCTAGAGAAACAAGGGAATTCAATTCAAGTATTGGCAGCAGGCGCCCACCTGGAGAAACAAGGGAATTCAGTTCAAGTATTAGCAGCAGGCGCCCACCTGGAACACAAGGGAATTCAGTTCAAGTATCGGCAGCAGGCTCCCACCTGGAGAAACAAGGGAATTCAATTCAAGCACTGGCAGCAAGCGCCCACCTGGAGAAAGAAGGAAATTCAGTTCAAGTATTGGCATCAAGCGCCCACCTGGAGAAACAAGGTAACTCAATTCAAGTATTGGTAGCAGGCGCCCACCTGGAGAAACAAGGGAATTCATTTCAAGCATTTGCAGTAGGCGCCCGCCTGGAGAAACAAGAGAATTCAGTTCAAGTATTGGCAGCAGGCGCCCGCCTGGAGAACAAGGGAATTCAGTTCAAGTATCGGCAGTAGGCGCCCACCTGGAGAAACAAGGGAATTCATTTCAAGTATTCATTTCAAGTATTGGCAACAGGCACCCACCTGGAGAAACAAGGGAATTCATTTCAAGTATTGGCAGCAGGCGCCTCACCTGGAGAAACAAGGGTATTTAGTTCAAGTATTGGCAGCAGGCGCCCGCCTGGAGAACAACGGAACTCATTTCAAGCATTGGCAGCAGGCGCCCCCTAGAGAAACAAGAGAATTCAGTTCAAGTATTGGCAGCTGGCGCCCCACCTAGAGAAACAAGGGAATTCATTTCAAGTATTGGCAGCAGGTACCCACCTGGAGAAACAAGTGAATTCATTTCAAGTATTGGCAGCAGGCGCCCACCTGGAGAAACAAGGGAATTCAGTTCAAGTATTGGCAGCAGGCGCCCACCTGGAGAAACAAGGGAATTCATTTCAAGTATTGGCAGCAGGCGCCCACCTAGAGAAACAAGGGAATTCAGTTCAGGTATTGGCAGCAGGCGCCCACCTGGAGAAACAAGGGAATTCATTTCAGGTATTGGCAGCAGGCGCCCACCTGGAGAAACAAGGGAATTCAATTCAAGTATTGGCAGCAGGCGCCCACCTGGAGAAACAAGGGAATTCAATTCAAGTATTGGCAGCAGGCGTCCACCTGAAGAAACAAAGGAATTCATTTCAAGTATTGGCAGCAGGCGCCCACCTAGAGAAACAAGGGAATTCAGTTCAAGTATTGGCAGCAGGCGCCCACCTGGAGAAACAAGGGAATTCATTTCAAGTATTGGCAGCAGGAGCCCACCTGGAGAAACAAGGAAATTTATTTCAAACATTGGCAGCAGACGGGCAGGGAATTCATTTCAAGCATTGGCAGCAGACGCCCACTTAGAGAAACAAGAGAATTCATTTCAAGTATTGGCAGCAGGCGCCCACCTGGAAAACAAGGGAATTCATTCCCGAATTCAATTCGAGTTAACAACAAAAGAAGCTCGGCTCGAGAGTGTGAGCCAATAGTTCAAGATGCACGGAAGAACTGCAGAAGTTTCAAGATCATGTTTGATGATATGTAGATAGGATTCTTGTAACTCATAGATCATAGATTAGCCTAGTTTCTTTTTATTTTGTCTCGGTGTAATAAGGAGTTCAGCAAGCAGTAGCAGCAGCAGCAACAGTGAAATCACATTTTCCCGGTAGTCCCAGCTACCAAAACTTCCGAAACTGCAGCAATCAGGCGCCCACCTGGAGAGCAAGGGAATACAGTTCAAGTTCAGCAATCAGGCGCCCACCTGGAGAGCAAGGGAATACAGTTCAAGTTCAGCAATCGGGCGCCCACCTAGAGAGCAAGGGAACACAGTTCAAGCTCAGCAATCAGGCGCCCACCTGGAGAGCAAGGAAATACAGTTCAAGTTCAGCAATCAGGCGCCCACCTGGAGAGCAAGGGAATACAGTTCAAGTTCAGCAATCAGGCCCCCACCTGGAGAGCAAGGGAATACAGTTCAAGTGCAGCAATCAGGCGCCCACCTGGAGAGCAAGGGAATACAGTTCAAGTTCAGCAATCAGGCGCCCACCTGGAGAGCAAGGGAATACAGTTCAAGTTCAGCAATCAGGCGCCCACCTGGAGAGCAAGGGAATACAGTTCAAGTTCACCAATCAGGTGCCCACCTGGAGAGCAAGGAAATACAGTTCAAGTTCAGCAATCAGTCGCCCACCTGGAGAGCAAGGGAATACAGTTCAAGTTTGACACCAAGCGCCCATCTGGAGAAACAAGGGTATTCATTTCAAGTATTGACAGCAGGCGCCCACCTGGAGAAAAATGGGATGACATTTCAAGTATTGGCAGCAGGCGCCCACCTGGAGAAACAAGAGAGTTCAGTTCAAGTATTGGCAGCAGGCGCCCACCTGGAGAAACAAGGGAATTCAGTTCAAGTATTGGCAGCAGGCGCCCACCTGGAGAAACAAGGGAATTCACTTCGGGTATTGGCAGCAGGCGCCCACCTAGAGAAACAAGGGAATTCATTGCAAGTATTGGCAGCAGGCGCCCACCTGGAGAAACAAGGGAATTCACTTCAAGTTCAAGCATCAGGCGCCCACCTAGAAAACAAGGGAACTCATTTCAGAATTCAATTCGAGTTAGAAGCAACAGCATCTCGCCTCGAGAGTGCGAGTCAACAGTTCAAGATGCACGGCATAACTGCAGAAGTTTAAAGATATATAGATAGGATTCTTGTAACTCATAGATCATAGTTTCGCCTAGCTTCTTTCCATTTTGTCTCGGTGTAATAAGGAGTTCAACAAGCAGTAGCAACAACAGCAACAGTGAAATCACAGCTTCCCGGTAGTCCGAGCTACGAAAACATCCAGAACTACACTAACCTGATTCATTTATAGCCAAGGATATGTAGGCAACCTTGGAAGAAAGATTCAGTCAGATCTTTCATAAATGGTTCCCACGGAGTGTTGCAAACGGGCAAAAAACGCTCGTATCTGCTCACTTTATCTTTGCCCGAAAACTCTTGGTGTTTCCAAGCAAAGAGGGGCAGCTGTGAGCACGTGATTTTTGCCCTATGTGAAATACTCCTACAAATTAAAGAAATAGATTTTTCCCAAATTGTTTGCAATTTTATAGGATATTTTGTAGAATTTTGTTAATTGTTTGAATTTTTGTGCACGTCTAATTCTGTTAAAATCATGAAAAAAATCAAAAAATATCACGCATTGCGTTTAGATTTTGTGTTCATATTTTAGGATTAATTAGCTAATTAATTGCTTTATTAGAAATGAAAATCACAAAAATTGGCTCAGTTTTACATTCTTAGTTTTTAATTTGAGATTATTAATTTTTCTCTTTTAATTTAGGGTCATCTAATTTTTATAAATATTATAGTTAGATAATTAGTTAATTTTACAATTTAAACTAGTTTAGGAATTTAATTTAGGATTTATAATTAAAGAAAAAAGAAAGAAATAAAAGGAAATAAAGAAAAGGAATTGAAGAAAGGGGTTATTTTGAATTGGGCTAATTGTTATACCCATAATCGGTCCAGCCAGAACCAATTTCCCTTTCACACGGTCCAGCCCCAAACCTTGCCCAAACGACACCATTCCAAGCCCTCAAATCCCCTCCATTGATCTATTTTGATCGAACGATGGGAACTTGATAAGGAGGATTTCAACGTGTTTTATGCCCCTACTTGCCTATGCTTTGAGTATAATTTGATACAAAATAATCCCAAAATGCTCACAGGTTGTGCTTGATTGCAGGTTTGAGCGACAAAGTGACTGAAATGTCAAAGATCGGCTCTAAATGGAGTGAAACCTGCTCAAGTATCAAAGGCCAAGTAAAGTGATGGAAAAAAGAGCCTAGTGCGGACCGCACAAAAGTGCCCGTGGTCGCACTAGGAGATTCAGAGAAATGCACATTCAGGGCTCTCACAACGTGGCCGCGGTTGGATTTATGCGGCCCGCGTTCAGCTCACGCGGCCGCACCACTTTCTCATGCGGCTCGCGTGAAGAGATTCAGAGAGATGCCAGTTGGGACCAGAGCAAGCCACGCGGCCGCGGTCACACTTACGCGGTCCGCGCCAGAACTCCTGCGGCCATGCCACACTTTCGCGCGGCCCGCATCCCTCAACTTCAGAGAGTTAAATTTCTAGAGTTCAAGAGCCAACGCGGCCACGCTACCTTTTTACGTGGCCCGCGCTGATCCCGCAGAGGTATTTTTGTCCAGTTTTTCCAGCCACTATAAATAGATCCTTTTTCCATTTTTAGGTAAAGTTTTGTACCAGATATCGAGCTGCGCTCGTGAGAACTGAAGTTTTAGCCTATTTTGGCATTTTAGCATTAATTTCTCAATAGATTCTTGTCGTTTCTTATCAGTAATTAATTATTATGTTTAGTTCTTCTTCTAATTCTTCTGTTTCTTCCGTAATTATGTCTAGCTAAACCCATTAGCTAGGGTTGTGGCTCAACCCTAGTGTGGGTAATTGATGGGTGTTTCCATCTAAGGTTAGGATGATATTGGGTGTTTGCTATTTGGGTTAATTTTAGGTTTTAATTAAGGATTGGTGGTTGCAAACACTGATTCTAGCTTTGTGGCTTTAACTCTTCTTGAGAAATAGAGTCCATGACCCCAAAATTGACCCAACAAGGAATTGGGAGGGACCCATGAGAAATGGTAGTCCCAATTAACGGGTTAAATCTCGAGAGAGTAATCACCCTACTTGAACCGTAGTTGCTTGGTCTAATTGGCCTACCCAATTGGTCTCGAGAGAGTCAATTGGGCAAAATCATTCTCTCTACTAAGAGGTGTGAGAGTGGGTACAATTGTGCAATGGTTATAGCATAAACCCCAATTATATCAACCTATCCTTAGTATCATCTACCCGTTAGTTAGCCACCTAGGTAATGCCATGACCCTAGTGCCTTTCTCTACATTAATTACAACTTATCAATATTCCCATAGCATAATTTAGCTTCAAACATTAGTCTTATAATAGCAGATATAAAAATCAAAACCAAAGATGTTAGAAGTGATATTGGAAGCACAACTGCAATTCTAGACTAAACAGACAATACAACTCCATTACTAGCTCCCTGTGGAAATTCGATCCCGAACCACTATTCGTGTAAAAACTGTTGCAACCCGCTCTTCCTACCTTAGTGTAGTGTTGAGTCGGCAGCCATCAACTTTTTGGCGCTGTTGCCGGGGAGCTTACGGTGTTGACTATCTGTTTAGCTCGTTTTTTGGTTTGCTTCTCTTTCCTTCTTGTTTACTAATTTTGTTTGTGTCGATCATTCAGGTACTATGGCTCTTAATGCAAACGACCCTCTTGGAAATGTGAATGCGGTGGGGGGGGGGGTAGATGATCTTGAGCCCGAAGAGGTTCAACCACCTCAAGTTCCACGTAGAGGCCGTCAGGCCAACGCAAGTGACAACAATCCTATTCCAGACCCTCCTCCGCCACCGCCAAGAGCAGTCCCAAGAGTTCTACCAAATCAAGGGTACGCGAGTGCCATTGTTCCTCCCCGAATCTAGGCGGGAAACTTTCAAATCATAAATGTCATGTTGACCTTGCTTGAGCAAAGAGGGTATTTTACGGGCGCCTCCGATCAAAATGCATTCAAGCACTTGAAGGGGTTCGTAGATACATGTTGGGGCAGCAAACAAACAAACGTGTTAGAGGATGCGTTGAGATTGAGGCTTTTCTCGTTTTCTCTTCGGGGTAAAGCGTTGGGCTGGTTAGAAAGGCTTCCAAATCATTCTATTCACACATGGGATGAATTGGCGGACAAATTTATTGCCAAGTTCTTTTCTCCAAGTCATATGGCAGCTCTTCGGGATGAGATTCTAGCTTTCAAACAAATGCCAACGGAACCTTTGCACGAAATATGGGAAAGATATAGGACAATGGTGAAGGAGTGCCCTAATAACGACATGACCGAGGCGATGATACAACAAACCTTTTATCGAGGCATCAACACCACGAACCAGTGCATTGTGAACCGATTGGCCGGAGGGAACTTTATGAAACTTTCTTACCAAGAGGCATGTGATGTACTTGATGAAATGGCCGACACCTCTTCGGCATGGCAAAGCCGAGCGAATGTGCCCCAAGGTGACCCCACGGTCATCCATTTGCACAAGGAATTGAATGATCATGGCCAAGCTATTGTCGAGCTTACAACAACTATGAATCAATTAGCGAAGGCACAATTGCAACAAGTCCAAAACCCGCGCCAAGTAAATGCAATGGAGAGTGTCTCTATGTTGAAAAGGAGGCAAAGAGGGCAACACAACCTCAAGGTAATGGTGAGCAATTTAACAACAACAATGATGGTGGTGGTTATTCGAATGAGTGCTATGATGATCAAAGTGAGGAATGCCAATATGTCAATAACTACCAAGGAAATAGAGAAAATCAAGGGAATCAACAATGGCGTCCCCAAGGCAATCGGGGCAATCAACAAGGCGGCGGTAATTGGAATAACAATAACCAACAACAAGGTGGTAGCAATTGGAACAACAACAATCAGAACAACAATTGGGGTAATCAAGGTAACAATCAAGGCAATTGGAACGGGAACAATAATAATTGGAGCAACAACAATAACAATCAAGGAGGGTGGAATAATGGTGGAAGGGGGCAAGGCTTTCAAAGGCCCCCCATGTTCCAACAACCAAATAATCCACCCCCCTTTCAATCTCAAGGGTCTAGTTCTTCCGGAAGTGATATGGGGAGGATAGAGATGATGTTCGAGCAGATGATGAAAAAGAATCAAGACTCAAGGGGGCAAGGCTTTCAAAGGCCCCCCATGTTCCAACAACCAAACAATGCACCCCCCTTTCAATCTCAAGGGTCTAGTTCTTCCGGAAGTGATATGGGGAGGATAGAGATGATGTTCGAGCAGATGATGAAAAAGAACCAAGACTCTGATGCACAATTAGCTTCTCATAACACATCTATCCGGAACCTAGAAGTGCAACTAGGCCAAATTTCTCAAGCTTTGAATACCCGACCTAAGGGTGCGCTACCAAGTGATACGGTGGTGAACCCTAAGGGAGGTAACAATCATGTGATGGCAGTCACAACAAGAAGCGGAAGAGGCGGTGATGTGCAAGCCTCAAACGAAAATCGAGTGGTGAATGATGATGTTGAGCTCCAAGAAGATGTGGATCCTTTGATTGTTGAAGATATAGTTGAGACAAATGTGAATAAGGAAGTGAGAATAGATATTGATGAGGCCGAGGTGGAAACTCAAGAGGCCATGAACCCGTCTAGGGAGCACATAATTGATATTTCGGAGCCGGTGGTGCCAAAATCCAAGGCACCCTTGCCTAGACCACCTCCACCTTATCCTCAGCGGTTAGCAAAGCGAAAGAATGACAATCAGTTCAAGAAATTCATAGACATGATGAAAAGCCTTACAATCAACGTGCCTTTGGTGGAGGCACTTGAACAAATGCCGGGCTATGCAAAGTTCATGAAGGATTTGGTCACAAAGAAGCGTTCCATGGATTGTGAAACAATAAAGATGATGCACCAAGTTAGTGCGATAGTTCATTCTATGGCCCCCAAACTTGAAGACCCAGGAGCTTTTACTATTCCTTGCACTATCGGGAGTGCGGAGTTTGCTAAGGCCCTTTGTGATTTGGGGGCTAGCATTAATTTGATGCCGTATTCAGTCTTCAAGACCTAGGCAAACCTTGATGAGACTTCAAATGGCGGACCGGTCGATGAAGCGGCCTTTGGGTATAATTGACGATGTGCTTGTCAGGGTGGACAAATTAATATTGCCGGCCGACTTTGTCATATTGGATTGTGAAGTGGATTTTGAAGTACCTATTATTCTTGGGAGACCTTTCCTAGCTACGGGGAAGGCCTTGGTTGATGTTGAAGCAGGTGAATTGACATTCTGAGTGGGTGATGAGAAGGTGGTATTTCATGTTTGCAAATCAATGAGGCAACCCAATAGCACGGAAGTGTGTTCACTTGTCGACATTGTCACATCTGTGATAGTGGATGACACAAGTTCCATGATGAATGCAGAAGATCCCCTTGAGGCTGTACTTCTTGGCATGGATGTAGAAGATGATGCTAGCAGAGTGGAGTGCGTGAATGCATTGCATGGTATGGGTTCATATTCATATGAGCCTACGAAGTTATCTTTGGATCTTGAGAACCGCAAAACTCTACTAACTAAACCATCCATTGAGGAGCCACCGGTGTTGGAGTTGAAGCCACTTCCTCCACACCTCAGGTATGAATTTTTGGGCTCTAATTCTACTCTTCCGGTTATTCTTTCTTCTTGCCTTACTAACTTGCAGGTTGAGGCCACTTTGGAGGTGCTTCAAAAGCGGAAAAGGGCAATAGGATGGACTTTGGCGGACATTAGGGGAATAAGCCCCGCATTTTGCATGCATAAGATCATCTTGGAGGAGGATGCAAGGCCGTCCCTTGAACATCAAAGAAGACTCAATGAGGCGATGCAAGAAGTGGCAAAGAAAGAGGTTATCAAATGGCTTGACGCCGGTGTGGTTTATCCAATCTCTGACAGTTCGTGGACTTCTCCAGTCCAATGTGTGCCAAAGAAAGGAGGGATGACGGTGGTGCCCAATAACAACAATGAGCTTATTCCCACTCGAACCATTACCGGGTGGAGAGTTTGCATGGACTACCGGAAGCTCAACGAGGTGACCCACAAGGATCATTTTCCTTTGCCATTCCTCGATCAAATGCTAGATCGTCTTGCGGGGAGAGCATTCTATTATTTCTTGGATGGGTACTCGGGCTACAACCAAATTTTAATTGCCACGGAGGACCAAGAGAAGACCACTTTTACATGCCCCTATGGAACATTTGCTTTCTCCCGGATGCCATTCGGATTGTGCAATGCTCCGGCGACCTTCCAACGTTGCATGATGGCTATTTTCACCGATATGGTGGAAAACATATTGGAGGTCTTCATGGACGACTTTAGTGTGGTTGGTGACTCTTTTGATGAATGCTTGGTGAATTTGGATAGATTCATGGCTCGCTGTGAAGAAACTAACCTAGTGCTCAATTGGGAAAAATGCCATTTTATGGTTGAAGAAGGTATAGTGTTGGACCACAAGATTTCAAAACATGGGATTGAGGTTGATAAGGCGAAAATTGAGGCGATTTCGAGGCTCCCTCCCCCTACTTCTGTCAAAGGGGTGAGGAGTTTTCTTGGACACGCCAGGTTCTACCGGCGGTTTATCAAAGACTTCTCGAAGGTTGTGAATCCATTGTGCAAGCTACTAGAGAAAGATGCCAAGTTTATTTTTGATGAAAAGTGTATGGAGGCCTTTGAACTCTTAAAATACAAGTTGACCACTACCCCTATCATAACTGCACCTAATTGGAGTTTGCCCTTTGAATTAATGTGTGATGCTAGTGATGTTGCAGTGGGGGCGGTGTTGGTTCAACGGGTTAACAAAATGGTCAATCCCCTATACTATGCAAGGAAGACTATGAATGAAGCTCAAAGGAATTACACGGTGACGGAGAAGGAGTTATTGGCCATTGTATTTGCCATGGAGAAATTTCGGCCCTATCTTATGGGGGCCAAGGTGATTGTGCACACGGACTATGTCGCCCTTAGATATTTGATGACCAAAAAGGATTCCAAAGCAAGATTGATGATATGGTGTTACTTCTTTAAGAATTTGACTTAGAAATAGTGGACCGATGGGGAAGTGAAAACCAAGTTGCGGACCATTTGTCCCAGCTAGAGGAAGAAGGGAGGCCATGTGACGGTCTTGAGATAAATGATGCATTCCCCGACGAGCAACTTCTTTTTGTGTCAATGTTTGACATGCCATGGTTCGCGGACATCGCCAACTTCAATGTGACTGGAGTTGTCCCGGGTGAGCTCTCTTCCAACCAAAAGAAGAAACTCAAATGGGATAGCTTGGATTTTTATTGGGATGATCCGTACTTGTTTAAAATTTACACGGATGGTGTAATTAGAAGATGTGTCCCGGAAGGTGAACAATTGAGCATATTAGAGGCTTGTCACTCTTCCCCTTATGGTGGCCATCATGGAGGGGTGAGGACGGATTCAAAGATCTTGAGTTGCGGTTTCTATTGGCCAACGTTGTTTAAAGATGCTAGTGATTTGGTGAAGAGATGTGATGCATGCCAAAGGGCCGGCGGAATTTCAAAAAGGGATGAGATGCCTCTCAATACGATTCTCGAGGTGGATATTTTTTATGTTTGGGGCATCGATTTCATGGGTCCGTTCGTGAGCTCTTGTGGGAACACTTATATTCTCGTGGCGGTGGATTATGTCTCAAAGTGGGTGGAAGCCATGGCTTTACCCAACAATGAAGCCCGAAGTGTTGTAGCATTCTTGAAAAAGAGTATCTTCACAAGGTTTGGTACCCCTCGTGCTATCATTAGTGATGGGGGGTCTCACTTTTGCAACAAGGCTTTTGATTCATTGCTTGCTAAATATGGAGTTAATCACAAAGTGACCACCCCCTATCATCCTCAAGCCAGTGGTCAAGTGGAAGTGTCCAACCGAGAAATAAAGAGTATCTTGTCCAAGACGGTAAATGCTAATAGGACCGATTGGTCGAAGAAATTGGATGATGCTCTTTGGGCCTATCGAACGGCTTACAAGACCCCAATCGGTATGTCTCCGAATCAGTTGGTGTTTGGTAAAGCTTGCCATTTTCCGGTGGAATTGGAGCACAAGGATATGTGGGCATTGAGAAAGTTGAACTTGGAATGGGATGTTGCGGCAAATCTCCGGGTAGAGCAACTAAATGAGCTTGATGAGTTTAGATTTCATGACTACTCCAGCTCGTCCTTATATAAGGACAAGATGAAGTACCTTCACGACAAATATGCTCGGGGAAAGGAATTTGATGTTCTAAACGTCAATACCACACAAGAGGGGGGGGGGGTGATTTGTGTGGTACTCAATTTTTCGCTTAAACTGCTTCTGGAAGGACTTGGTTCTTCTAGGTGTACTTATTACTACTGTTTGCGGAATTAAAAGTACATAAAATAAAGAACACGGAGATTTTTACGTGGAAAACACCTGGCTCAAAAGGTGAAAAAACCACCACCTACTACTCAGTAGGATTTTCCCAAACTTCCACTAAAATCAATGAGCCAAAACTGCATTTACAAAACTCTTTGTAAACCTAAGGATTAACTCTAATCCCGTTGTGGCAACCAGCCTCTAACTGCTGCGACAACTTCAAGTTAACTCTAACTTGAATACTCAAAATACCTATTACAATTGCTTCTAGATAAAGCTGAAAGGTACAATATGAAACACCTACTACAATTGAACTAGAAATAAAGAAAGATACATAAAACTCTTTATGGAGCTGGTTCTTCAATCTAATTCATGTAGCTTCTGGTTTGCACACTTGAATCACACACGAACTGCTTGCAAAAAGCCTTGCTATTTATCTCCCAATTCACGTTTAACATCTGCGTTTTTGTGCAACACTTTAATGTGAGAACCTCCTGCAATTTATAGAGTTAGTAGATGAAGAAATAACTAGAGTTCTGATGAAACTCTTCCTTGGTGGAAGAGTTCTAGTTGATTTCAACTTCTAACTCCTTCCCTATCTTGGATAGTGTTCTCTTTGATTAAGGACTCCTTCTCCTTATCAATTATGCAACCTTTTCGATCAGGAGATATTAAATACACCAAGTTAAGCTTATCTCCTTTACGTGCAACCCACATGCTTGAATCTGCCCGTTTTTGTGAACCTGAGGGATGGACCACTGGATGGACCTGGTTCATGTCTGAGTTCCTTTGTCAGTCTTCAAAACTAACCTTTACTTGGGCCAACAAATTCCCCCTTTTTGATGATGACAAACACTGTGCTTTTCATACACTTAGGCCCTGCCAGAACTCAGCTCAAACATCAACACAATGTTAGAAACATTTTTCCTTTATATCACTTATCATCAAGGACCAGGTACATTAGGTTATAAACATCATTGTTCAAAGTGTAAACATCACTTGTTTAAAGCACAACCTTTTTTCCCCCTTTTGGCATCATCGAAAAGTTGCATAAAAAATGTGAGATAACCATATTTTAAAGCTTACTCATGGCCAGTGGGGCTACTTCAAATGCAAACATAGATTAATCATCATAGATCAAACTAAGAATTTCAACCATCAAAGAAATATAAACAAACAGTTAGAGCAAAAACAGTAAACTTCATTGATGATTGATAAGATTCTACCACAAAGCATAAGAAGAAATAAAAATACTGAAAACATGAGCAAAAGAAACAAAACGTCCCGAACTGGGTCACTGGTTGATCTACACTAGGCTAGGATATAAGGCTTGGAAGAGGTATGGGCTGGGTTATTTTCTTGGAGAAGTTTCAGTATGTCTTGAAGAGTTCCATCATTCTTCTCCTTTTCCCTTGCAAGTTCAGTTCTGAGAACATCTCTCTCAGATTCTGCCTAAACCAATCGTGTCTTCAGCCTTCCTATCTCAATATCCTTTGCTTCACTCTCCTGTACCAAGACTCTGGCTTTGCTATTGATAGGTGTCTTTTTAAATGAACCAGGTTCATTAGGAATGACATTGACTTCATAATCGCAAGCAAGCAGAGTATTAACCCCACTTATTCGTAGGTACCTTGAAATGTGCAAGCATAGTTGTGAGAATAAAACCATAGGGAATGGCATGAGTTTTGGTACCATTGATAACTCTATCAGTAGGTCCGTGAGGGTTTTCCTATTCAGATGGAACAGGTTCATCTATAACTATGCCAAGTTGAACCAACCCCTCAGCAGCTTCGCCAGACCCACTTCCCCCTGTTTTGCTCACACTCTCTTCTATTTCAGTAAATTCCTCTCCCCAAA
>NC_031990.1:46387180-46410766 GCF_001879085.1 Nicotiana attenuata | reverse complement strand
AAGACATGAACCAAGAAAGTGAGCCATACCTGAAGTGCTTTTTCTATCCACTAGGAAACCTGCATAGTCAGCATCAGCATAACCTACTAGATCAAAATTACTACCTTTAGGGTACCATAGGCACAATTCAGTAGTCCCCTTCAGATATCTCAATATCCTCTTGACAGCAGTCAAGTGAGACTCTTTAGGATTAGCTTGAAAACGAGCACAAAGTCCTACACTGAAAACAATGTCAGGTCTGCTGGCAGTAAGATACAAGACTGAACCAATCATACCCCTATACAACTTTTGATCAACTGATGAACCAGGTTCATCAACATCTAATTTAGTGGCAGTTGCAATAGGTGTATCTATTTCTTTAGAGTCTTCCATTTTAAACTTCTTGATTAGTTCATTTGTATATTTCTGTTGATGAATCATGGTTCCATTTGAGCTTTGTTTTATCTGTAAGCCTAGGAAGAAATTTAGTTCACCCATCATACTCATTTCAAACTCACTTCCCATTAATTTAGCAAATTCCTTGCTCAACCTATCTGTAGTGGCCCCAAATATTATATCATCAACATATATTTGTACAACAAGAAGATCTTTACCTTTTTCCCTTAGGAACAAAGTGCTGTCAATTTTACCTCTTTTGTACCCATGCTCCAGAAGGAATTTTGACAATCTTTCATACCAAGCTCTTGGGGCCTGCTTGAGACCATAGAGAGCTTTATCTAGCTTGTATACATGATCAGGACATTCTTTACTTTCGAATCCTGGAGGTTGTCTCACAAACACTTCTTCTTTGAGATAGCCATTTAGGAAGGCACTTTTGACATCCATTTGATGAAGAGTGAATTCCATATGTGCTGCAAAGGCTATGAGGAGTCTAATTGCTTCAAGTCTAGCCACTGGAGCAAGAGTCTCATCATAATCAATGCCTTCCTCTTGACTATAGCCTTGAACCACCAACATTGCCATATTTCTTGTAACTGTTCCATCTTCATCTAGTTTGTTCCTGAAGACCCATTTTGTCCCAATGACTGACCTGTAGTTTTGGAACTAAGTGCCAGACTTGGCTTCTTTCAAACTGATTGAGCTCATCTTGCATAGCATTGACCCAATCTGCATCTTGTAGAGCTTCACTCACATTTTTAGGTTCAATGAGGGACAGAAAAGCATCAAATGCACACAGGTTCTTCAGTTGTGATCTTGTCTTGACCCCAGATGTTGGATCATTGATGATGTTCTCAATGGGGTGAGAACTCAGGTACTTGTAAGATTTCCCCACCATCTGGTTCC
The DNA here is from genome assembly GCF_001879085.1 of Nicotiana attenuata. Lineage (NCBI taxonomy): Eukaryota > Viridiplantae > Streptophyta > Magnoliopsida > Solanales > Solanaceae > Nicotiana > Nicotiana attenuata. The sequence goes on along the minus strand of NC_031990.1, from coordinate 46,409,482 downwards.
TGCTAGTTTCTCCTTCATGGTTATGCTGCAGAAGAATAGGTTCAGGTACAGGATCCTTCAGATTGGTTCCCCCTGTCAGGTTGCCCTGGGTGAGAGGACATGTTCCATCACCTGCTCCTTCCTTTGATGCCACTTTGACTTGTGCTGTGGCTTCAGTCAATTGTCTCACCAGTCCAATGGCTTCATCTTCATGTTCCCGTCTCTCAGAAAGAGTGTTAGATTCATCAAACACAACATGTACACTCTCTTCAACACATAGTTTATTAAACACTTTATATGATTTGCTATGTGAAGAATATCCCAAGAATACTCCCTCATCACTTCTGGGATCAAACTTATCTAGGGAGTCTTTGCCATTATTGTGCACATAGCACTTACACCCAAAAGCCCTAAGATGGGATATGTTTGGTTTTCTCCCTTTAAGTGACTCATAGGGAATCTTCTTAAAAAGAGATCTAGTCATGCAACTATTTATGATGTAGCATGCAAAAATTCAGCAAACTTAGCATTTTCAAATTCAGTTCTATGGTAGACCTAATTGATGCAAATTGATTACCTAGATGTTTCTGAGTTTTTCTAACAAAAGAAGTAAAGATGTCAGATGCTTCATCTTTAGATGTTAAAAATAATGTTCAACTAAACCTAGAGTAATCATCAACAAGCACCATCACATATCTTTTACCACCTTTGCTTAATGTTCTCAGTGGACCACAGAGATCCATATGGACCAGTTCCATCATTCTGGTGGTGCTTACCACTTTCTTGCATTTAAAAGAGGATCTTACCTACTTCCCCCTTGCACAAGCCTCCCAAACTTTGTCTTCCTTGAACTTGATGTTAGGCAACCCTATCACCAGGTCCTTGTAGACTAATTTGTTGAGTTGACTCAGACTTGCATGTCCAAGTCTCTTGTGCCAAAGGAGGGGATCATTGTCCAACACACTTAAGCAAGTGAGTTCATTTTCTGAAAGTGTGGACAAATCTACAATGCATGCATTGTTTACTCTTTTTCCCTGCAAAACAATCTTGTCAATGGTAAGATTAATCACAAAATATTTGGTAGTGGTGAATGCTACCAAGTTACCTTTATCACATAATTGTGATACACTGATTAGACTGTACTTTAGGCCATCTATCAAGTAGACATTATCAATAGAGTGAGAGTCAGTCTTACCTACCTTTTCAACCCCAATGATCTCACCTTTCTGCCCATTTTCAAAGGAGACATTACCTCCTTTGAGGTCCTCAAGTGAAAGGAACTGGTTCTTGCTTCCTGTCATATGCTTTGAACAACCACTATCCATGTATTATATTTGGCTGCTCCCCTTCACTTGGAACCGCGAAAGGAAATCAGGGGTTAGTCTTAGGAACCCAAACTAGTTTGGGTCCCTTTCTATAGGCAAAAGGGTGAATCAAATTCCTTTTAGCCCAACCTGGCAGCCTATTTTTCCCTTGAACAAATTCTTTATTCTTTTGACTAGCCTTTTCTTTTGCAATACATTCACTTTTATAGTGACCAGTTTTACCACAGTGTGTGCAAATTATGTTCTCAGGAAGTGTGAGGTACTTGCTTTTGGGATCCCACTTAGGTGCAGGGGTCCCGTAGCCAAGTCCTCTCTTATTGCAACTATGGTGTTCATGTAGCCATGAAAGTGCATCGGAGGACCTATTCCATTTACAAGTTCTGTCTAGCTCGTGCTTAACCTTGCTTAGATCCTCCTTAAGGACTCTTATCTGCTCATCTCTTTTGTACAACTCGTCTTTCATTTTTCCTAGGTTTTCTTCTAATGTGAGTTGTGTGTGATCAGCTTTCTTTTTACCTCTTCCTAATTTCAGTTTTAGATTTTCAGATCTTAGCTCTAGGACAGTGGTGTTAAGTTCATGAACCTGGTTCTTTAACTCAGCATTTTTACTATCACTTTCACTAGCCTTAAGTTCCAGATTTTTGCACTTAGCTTTCAAAATCACACACTCCTTTTGTTCCTTTTCATTGTTTAGATCCTTAGATTCATCAATGAAATCCAGGAGTAACTCAGCTGTTCCATGAGTACTTGTTCATCTCCATCTTTATCCTCTGAGTCCTCATCTGAGCTTTCTCCCCAGGCAGCAACCATAGCCTTTGTTGATCCTTTGTTCTTCTTGGGTTGAACATGTTCCTTCTTCCTGTTCCTTCGTTCAGTTCTTTCCTTCTTCCATTCAATTTCCCATTGAGGGAAGTTTTTGATGTGTTGATCAGTCTTCCCACACTTGTAACACCCCTCATTCATTTGTTTTTTAGTAACCCTTGGTTTGTTGTAGCTTCCACTTCTTGAAGGACCCTTTCCTCTCATTAGGTACTTCTTGAAGTCCTTTGTGATCATGGTCATTTCATCCTCCTCTAGATCAGCACCTTCAGTGATTCTGAATGTCAGGCTCCTTTCCTTCTTGGGTGCATCCATCTTCATGGTTTGCCTTCTAAGTTTATAGGCAATGAGATTTCCAATTAGCTCATCCAACTTAAGAGTGGCAATGTTCTTTGATTCCTGAATAGCTGTGATTTTGCTTTCCCAAGAGATTGGCTGAACCCTTGTCAAAATTTTCTCAACTTCGTCTTCTTCAAGAATAACCCTTCCAAGAGACTTAAGTTCATTTGTCAGTATGGTGAACCTTGTATACATCTCTTGGATGGTTTCCCCTTCCTTCATGGTGAAATTCTCATATTGAGAATACAGCAGTGTTCCTCTGGACCTCTTCACTTGAGGTGTTCCTTCATGAGCCACTTGCAAAGTGTCCCAGATTTCCTTAGCAGTGGTACAGCTTTGAATTCCTGTACTCGTCTGGACCTAGTCCACACACAAGCCATTTCTTGGCCTTGGCATTCTTTTCCCATTTCTTCAAATCTTCAGCAGTACAGTCAGCTCTTGTCTTTGGCACATCCATTCCTTCAGCATTTTTCTTTGTAGTAGTCAAGGGACCATCAGTGACTATGTCCCAGAGTTCATAGTCTTCTCCTATGATGTGGTCTCTCATCTTGTTCTTCCACCAGGAATAGTACTGGCCATTAAAGAGTGGGGGCCTAGCAGTGGATTGCCCTTCCCAGTTTCCAGGTGGTGCACTCATCTTGATCTTTTCCTAAGGTGTTAGCCTCTTCAAGGATAACCCGCTCTGATACCAATTGATGTTTTACACTTTAATACCACACAAGAGGGGGGGTGATTTGTGTGGTGACCAAATTTTTCGCTTAAACTGATTATAGAAGGACCTGGTTCTTCTAGGTGTTCCAACTACTGCTGTTTGCGAAATAATAAATACAGAAAATAAAGAACACAGAGATTTTTACGTGGAAAATACCTGGCTCAAAAGGTGAAAAAACCACGACCTACTACTCAGTAGGATTTTCCCAAACTTCCACTACAATCACTGAGCCAAAACAGCATTTACAAAAACTCTTTGTAAACCTAAGGACTCTAATCCCGTTGTAGCACACAGCCTCAACTGTTGCGACAACTTCAAGTTAGCTATAACTTGAACACTCTAATTACCTATTACAATTGCTTCTAGATAAAGCTAAAAGGTACAATATAAAAACGCCTACTACAATTGAACTAGAAATAAAGAAAGATACATAAAACTCTTTATGGAGCTGGTTCTTCAATCTGATTCATGTAGCTTTAGGTTTGCACACTTGAATCACACACGAACTGCTTGCAAAAAGCCTTGCTATTTTGCTCTCAATTCACGTTTAACTTCTGCGTTTTTGTGCAGCACTATAATGTGAGAACATCCTGCAATTTATAGAGTTAGTAGATGAAGAAATAACTAGAGTTCTGATGCAACTCTTCCTTGGTGGAAGAGTTGTAGTTGATCTCAACTTCTAACTCCTTCCCTATCTTGGATAATGTTCTCTTTGAGTAAGGAGTCCTTCTCCTTATCAATTATGCAACCTTTTCGATCAGAAGATATTAAATACACCAAGTTAAGCTTATCTCCTTCACGTGCATCCCACATGCTTGAATCTGCCCGTTTTGTGCACCTGAGGGATGGACCTGCGGGATGGACCTGGTTCATGTCTGAGTTCCTTTGTCAGTCTTCAAAACTAACCTTTACTTGGGCCAACAAATGATGCAGTGCGCATCCCGATCCCACCATATAATCAACAACAGCATAAATATTCACCCTTATTACTCATTGTTGCGGCGTGCAACCTGATCCCACCAGTCAATCACATTTCACCCTTATTCCTCCTGTTATGGCGTGCAACCCGATCCCACTATATCAGTACCAATCATAAAATAAGAACAAGTATTTCACAAATTAATTCAAATCTTCCATAACACTTATTCCTCAAACCAACACAACGGAGAACCACTATAATTATGAAACTTCATCAGTCATTACTACACAGCGAGACCAACCAAAGTACACCACGAATAACCAATAAACCAACGTAAACCAACAGTGTGATACGATGAAACTACGGAACAATTAATAACACCAATAGAGGAACAACATTTAACAAGAAGCAATTAGACATGGAAGCATCAATAAACAAGTAGCAATTAAGACAGGAAAGCAATATATAGGGAAACGGGAAAAGGGAATAGGCTAAACAGGTAATTTGGCGATGCATAGGTGCTCGTCACCACACCTATACGCCACACACATGGTATTTCACATAGCAAGCAAGTCGGGGATCCCTAATCCCTCAAGTCAAGGTTAGACCAAACACTTACCTCAAGTCAACGGGTAATTCACAGCTCAAATACCACTTTACCTCTCGATTCCACCACCAATCCACTCGTATCTAGCCATAAGTAACTTAATAACATCAATAAACGCTAAAGAAACCAATTCCAATGCATAATTATAGATTTCCCAACATTTTCCCAAAAAGTCAAAAATCGACCCCGGGCCCACTTGGTCAAAACTCGAAATTCAAACCAAAACCCGATTACCCATTCACCCCCGAGCCCGGATGTACAATTGGTTTTGGAATCCGACCTCAAATTGAGGTCCAAATTCCCAAATTTCGAAATTCCTAAGTTCTACCCAAAACACCCAATTCCACCATGAAAAACCCTAGATTTTTGGATGAAATCTTGTAAAAAGATGAAACAGAATAAATGAAATGAGTTAAGAATTATTTACCTATGATTTGGGGAAGAACTAGTCTTTGGAAAATCGCCTCTTGAAGTTTAGGTTTTGAAAAATGGGAGAATGGATGAAGAATCCCGTATAAGTTATGTTTTGAACAGCTTCAGATGTCGCATTTGCGACCTGAGCTTCGCAAATGCGAAGCTCGCAATTGCAAAGGGGCCATTGCAATTGCGAAGCCTTCACAATTCCTGCTGCCTTCGCAAATGCGAGGAAAGTGTCGCAATTGCGATCACTGACCTCACAAACTCCTCCCAGACTCCCTTCGCATTTGTGAAGGTTTGTTCGCATTTGCGAACTCTGCTGGCCCAGCCTTCTAATCGCATTTGCGATGAAAGGCTCGCAAAAGCGGACCCTGCAGGGCTCGCAATTGCGATGCCTGATCTCGCAGCCTGCAACGGCTGAAGCATACCAGCAATATTTTCCTAAGTCCAAAATCATTTCGTAGCCTATCCAAAATTCACCCGAGCCCTCGGGGCTCCAAACCAAACATGCACACGAGTCTTAAAACATCATACGAACTTGCTCATATGGTCAAATCGCCAAAATAACACCTAGAACCATGGATTCAACACCAAAACACATGAAATTTTCAAGATAGTTTCAAACTTTCTATTTTCTCAACTAAAGGTCCGAATCACATCAAATCACTTCCGTTTTTCACCAAATTTCACAGATAAGGTTTAAATATCATAACGGATCTGTACCAGGTTTCGGAACAAAAATACGGACCCGATACCAACAAGATCAAATCTTTTAAGTTATTACATTTTCAATCTTATCAATTTTCTTCAAAAATTCATTTCTCGGGCTAGGGATCTCAGAATTCGATTTCGGGCATACGCCCAGGTCCCATATTTTACTACGAACCCTCCGGGATCGTTGGAACACGGGTCCGGGTCCGTTTACCCAAAATTTTGACCAAAGTCAACAAAAATTATCATTTCTTAAATTTTTCACATAAGGGCTTTCCAGATACACGCTCGGACTGCGCACGTTGAGGAGAGATAAAATGAGGTTTTCAAGGCCTCGAAACACGGAATCGGATTCTAAAACAAAAGATGACCCTTTGGGTCATCACAAAAAATGGAAAACAAATCTATCCATATATATTCTATCTATATCTATCTATATTATTATAAAAGCACGAATGTAAAACGCTAATTGTTGAAACTAAAATTTTGTAAAGATATTGACCGACTTTTATATCCTAAATTATTTATATTAATTTTCACAAGAAGTCATAAGAAAAGGACATAACTGGAAATAATACATCTAAGATTAAGAGTTGTATTAGAATAGGAATTTAACTGTGAAAGAAAGTAGAATTATAAAAGAAATAAGAATTAATTTTGGAGCAGGTACCTACTCTCGCGTATGAAAAAGTGATGAGAATTAGCTATGTTTCTCATGTTTGTTTGGTTACGTTCACTCCAAACAATATATGTCCAAGAAAGTCCATGACTCTCCACCTTAATATAAGACCTATATCATTTATCTTTTTCTGAAAAATCGGTGGCTTCCCAAACTCTCTCCAAATTCAATAAGAACAAACACGAGTATCAATTACCATACTTGTAGCTTGTAAGCATATGTTAGAATGGCCACATAAAATACCTTGAATATTGATTCTACATGAAGGATGACTTACTCCAACCTTGTTAGAGATCAAGGGTCTATACTGAAATTCCTAAGAAGTAAGCACAATTTTGACTTGGTTCATAAATACGCAAGACATCAACAAGCCAAGTGATGGAATAAATTAAAGTAAGTTGAAACACGAACTTGAATTATGTTGGCATTCTAAACGAGAGACAAGAGAGCAAGATCCTGTAGTTTGGACTCATTCTTTGCGGCGTTATGGCTTTGAAATATTCATAAGGTTAGCTTTCGTAGTTCACTTTTAATGAATAAATAATAAATGGACAAAGAGAACCTTTTGCTGAATGAGTCTCTGAATAGGAGTCGATTGCATCGTCTTTGATACATATGAACTATAGCCACAAAATTAAACAATGATTTCACTCAAGTATGTGTCATACAATGTCATTCTTCTATTAGTATATCAGGGATCTATTAAAGTTCTTCTATTATACTTTAGTTTCAACATTTAACGAATGTATTAAATCATACTTGTGTTTTCCAACAGTATGTATTTATGTATAGACTATTACATTAGGTTTGCTAATAGCTTTTTGTCGTATCAATTTTCAGGATAAAAAGTTTTGCAAGAATAAAATTGAAGAATATTCTAGCGATAACATGTGTTGATTAATATTTATATAGTTAAGAATTTTTAATTTTTAGCTACTATAACAACCCGATCGGTTGTTTTATTTTCTAGAACCCCGTTCCGCTAAATAAGACTTCCAGTACTTGCCTTTGCTGATTCATGACTTGCGGGGATGGTTGGTTCGGGATTTGGAAGAGTTTGGGTTGGAATCGGAACACTTGGTTCCTTAAGGTTGGCTTAAAAGGTCAAGTTTGACTCCGGTCAACATTTTGAGTAAACGATCTCGGAATCAGGATTTGAAGGTACCAACAGGTTCGTATGATGATTTCGGACTTGGGCGTGTGTCCGGATCGAGTTTTGGATAACCCGGGGGCGTTTTGGCACCCAATAGTGAAAGTTGATTCCTTAAGGATTTTGAAGTTCTTTAAATTTGGTTTGGAGCGAGTTTTTGTGATATCGAGGTCCGAATGGAATTTTGAGACCGGAAATAGTTTCGTAATGTCATTTAAGACTTACACACAAAATTTGGTGTCAATACGAGTAGTATAAGTGTATTTCGTCACATTGGAAGTGAATTGAATAACTTGAAGTTCATAAGTTTGAACCAATTGGTTATAGGGTGTGATTCCTAGTTTTAAGGTTGTTTCCGGCGTTCCGAGGGTTCGAGCAAGTCCGTTTTATGATTCAAAACTTGTCGGTATATTCGGGCGGGGCACAGGCGGCCCCGAGCGTCAATCGGACGAGGCTCGAGCTAAGTTGAAAATGTGAGAAGGAGCTGAAGCTCCAGGTTTCTGTCACAACCGTGCCTGCGGTTGGCCAGCCGCAGGTGCGAGCCTGCAGAAGCAGCTAAGCCATCGCAGATGCGGCCATGCGTGGCCAGCCCAAAAACCACAGAAGCGGCCTCCTTTCCGCAGAAGCGGCCCAGCCGGCCCAGTGGAATTCCGCAGAAGCGGACCCTTTTTTCGCAGATGCGGCAGGCGCAGGCGCGGCCCAGGACCGCAGATGCGGAAATCACTTAAGGCAGTGACCTTCATTTATTGCGGGAGTTAGCCATTTTTGGCTCATTTCCATTCATTGGTGGGCGATTTTAGAGCTCTTGAGAGGGGGTTTTCACCAAGCTTTTGGAGATAAGTAATTCCTACTATATGTGAGTTAAATACTTGGATTTTGGGTAGATTAACATGTAAAGATTAGTGAAGATCATGGGATTAGAGTAAAACCTAGGGTTTTGATAAAAACAAGATTTAACCACGAAATTCGTTATGGAATGAAGTAAAAATCATATATTCTTGATCCTTAGGTTATGGGTAACAACTTTCTTCAAAAAATTTCGGAATCCGGGCACGTGGGCCCGGGGATGAATTTTAGGAACCTTGCATTTAGGGTTGAGAAATTACTTTAATAGCTAGAATATGAACTCTTGAGCATGTATTGACTAGTTCTTACCCCATTTGAATAGTTTTGGATCGTTCGGCTCCGATTTGAGTGTTTGGGCGCATTCTTGAATTTGGAAGTAAGCTTTGGGGCGAGGTAAGTCTCCTTTCTAACCTTGTAAGAGGGAATTGTCCCCATAGGTGAATTAATTGGTTACATGCTTCTATTTGTGGGGGCTACGTACGCACGAGGTGACGAGAGTCCGTGCGTAGCTACTATTATGTTTAGTCCGGGTAGTCTAGGACCCAAAAGCATGCTTTACTTGCCGTACTTGCAACTTGGTTGACAGTTTGAATTGCGTAAATCATATTGAACTTGGCAAATGAATTTCTAATAAGTTAGACATCATTTTCTGGACCGGTAAAGAGAAATTGACATTTCCTTGGGTGATTGCCTTCCTGATGAATTCTTGATTGACTGTTTGGTGTGCTTATTTGTATTTTACCGCGTCGCATGTATGATTCGCAGCGGGGTAATAGATGCATCCATGGTTCGCGCCGTTCGATCCTCCGGCAGTGCAATTTATTATTTTATTGGATCGGGCCGTACGACCTCGGCATTATTTGCGCATGTTATTTGCTCAGTACCTTCTGTGATTTGAACTGCTTTAAGTGCCTTGAAATATAGATTGTTAACTGAAATGTCGGAAATTGAAATATTGTTTATGAAAGAACATGTCACTTCCTCTTATTGACTGTTAATTATTCTTGACATCCATGTTTAGCGTAACTCTTCAATTATATTATTATTGACCCTAGTAAGTGTCAAGTTGACCCTTCTTCACTACTTCTTCGAGGTTAGAGTGGATACTTACTAGGTACATATTGTTTATGTACTTATACTACGCTTCTATAGTTAAATGTACAGGATCTGAGGAAGGTGCATCTAGCTACCAGTCCGGCGCGCATTCCTGATACTTGACCAAGATTTCACGGTGAGCTGCCCCCTTCTGAGTCGTTCAGCAGCATGCCGGAGTCACTCCTTTTGTTATTACTGTCTATTTTGTTTCTGGCAGTAGGATAGTTATATTCTTTTGTACATTCTACTAGTTGCCCTCGTACTTGTGACACTAGTTCCTGGCACACACATTAGTAGACTATTATTTTTGTGTTGTATTCATATTGCTATGATCCCTTTTAGTCCTTCCCGATTCAGTCGCCTTATAATTAGTTAATTATCATTTATTTTGAATTTAAGTTAAGTAAATGTCGAGAATGATTATTTTAAAAAGAACGAGAACTCACTAGTTGATTAGTGTTGGCTTGCCTAACAACGGTGTTGGGCTCCATCACGACCTATAATGAAAATCAGGTCGTGTCAACATGGTATCCGAGCACTAGGTTCACATAAGTCTCACAAGTCATAGGCAAACCTAATAGAGTCTTGCGGATCGGTACGGAGACGTCTGTACTTATTTTCGAGAGGCTATAAGGTGTTAGGAAACTACTCTTTATTCATCTTCTATCGTGCAATTGATGGTATACTAAATTTCCTTCTTCAATTCTCTCACAGATGGTGAGGACGCGCACGGCAGACGTTCCAGACCCGGGAGGAGCTGCTCCCCCCGTTACTAGAGGCCGGGGGAGGGCACCGGCCCGAGGTAGGGGACGAAGGCATCCCAGAGCTACCCCAGTTGCACCACCGGGGGATCCTGCGAGGGATCCTATTATTGAGGAGCAGGGTGAGGTGCCCGCAGTAGAACCTACCCGGACAGACTTCATGACAGCACCGGGCTTCCAAGAGGTCATGGGTCGTATGCTGTGGTTCATGGATTCTATGATCCAGGCTGGTTTATTTCCAGCAGACCCAGCCATATCTCAGGCGGCAGGGGGAGCGCAGACCCCTACTGCTCAGGCTCCTGGTCATGCAGCTGCAGTGTATTAGACTCCGGGTGCACTACCCACGGATGGGGCTCATCCAGTTGTCGCAGTGGTACCTGAACCCAGACCGGCTGCGGACGGCGATCCGCAGAAGTTATTGGACAGATGGACTAGGCTACACCCTCCTATCTTCGGAGGTGAGCGTCATGAGGATGCCCAGGATTTCATTTATAGGTGCAGGGACAGACTGCACAACATGAGGATATTGGAGTCTCTTGGGGTTGACTTCACTACTTTCCAGCTGGAGGGCAGGGCCCGTAGATGGTGGCAGTCTTATGTTCTTGGCAGGCCAGCGGGTTCTCCTCCCATTACTTGAGGTAACTTCACACAGCTTTTCTTGGATAGGTATATTCCACACTCTAAGAGGGAAGAGTTACGATATCAACTTGAGCAGCTTGAGCAGGGTCAGATGTCAGTGACCGACTATGAGGCGAGGTTTTTTGAGTTGTCCCGCCATGCACTGATGATACTTCCTACTGACGCAGAGAGAGTACAGAGGTTTGTTGCAGGGCTTCATTCTGGTATTAGGGCCAACATGGCCCGAGAGGTTGAGATGGGGACTCCTTATCAGCTGGTAGTGGAATTGCTCGGAGGATTGAGGGCTACCGTCTGAGAGGTAGAGAGCATATGTAGCAGGACAAGAGGTCTCGATTCTCTGGAGAGTTTAGCGGCACCCTGGCAAGGTGAAGATGCCAGTTTGGGAGGGGTGAGACCAACAGGCCCCCATATTCAGCACCACCACCTCCTCGAGGTGCTCCAGCGCGCCCCTATTTCAGCGCCATACCCGAGAGTTCTTACCGCCCGCCAGCCATCCAGGGTTTTTCCAGCGGGTATTCAGGTCCCCAGGGTTCTTCCAGCTCCTACTCTAGTGCTATACCGGAGAGTTCATACCACCCACCAGCTATTTAGGGTTCCTCTAGTTGGTATTAAGGCCATCAGGGCCAGACTTCAGGGCAGTAGTCTATGGCGTCGAGAGGTTGCTACGATTGTGGAGATCCGAGTCACATGAAGAGGACCTGCCCCAGACTTCGGGGCAAGGCAGTGCAGCAGGGTCAACAGCCCATGATTTCAGCACCGGCTGCCCAGCCGCCCAGAGGCGGAGGACAGACTAGTACAAGCCATCCTAGAGGTAGAGGCCAGGCAGAGGGAGGTCAGCCAGCTACTGTTCAATCAGGTGGAGACCAGACAACTGGTGCTCCAGCCAGATTCTATGCTTTTCCGGCCAGACCAAATGCATTGACCTCAGATGCCGTTATCACAGGTATTATTTCCGTCTGCGGTAGGGATGCTTCAGTGCAATATGATCCAGGGTCTACCTATTCATATGTATCATCTCCGTTTGCTCATTTTCTGGATATTCCTCGTGAGTCCTTGGGTACTCATGTTCATGTGTCCACTCCTGTGGGCGATTATGTGGTTGTGGATCGGATCTATCGGTCTTGTGTGGTCACATTCGGTGGTTTTAAGACTAGAGCAGATCTCCTGTTGCTTGATATGATCGACTTTGAGGTCATCCTGGGCATGGACTGGTTATCCCCATATCACGCCGTCTAGATTGCCATGCCAAGACTGTTACTTTAGCGATGTCAGAGTTGCCAAGGTTGGAGTGGAAGGGTTCCTCAGTTAGCACATCTAGTCGGGTTATTTCATTTCTGAAGGCTCGACATATAGTTGAGAAGGGGTGTTTGGCTTATCTAGCTTATGTTCGGGACACCACCGTAGAGTCTCCGACGATTGATTCAGTTCTAGTAGTCCGGGAGTTCGTCGATGTGTTCCCTCCTGACCTTCCAGGCATGCCACCAGATTGTGATATTGATTATCCAGCCAATATCTATCCCACCGTACTGTATGGCTCCGAAAGAGCTGAAGGAGTTGAAGGGACAGCTTGAGGAGTTGTTAGTAGAGGGGTTTGTGAGACTGAGTGTGCCGCCTTGGGGTGCACCAGTGTTGTTTGTAAAGAAGAAGGATGTGACTATGCGGATGCGCATTGATTATTGCCAGTTGAACAAGGTTACCATCAAGAACAAGTACCTGTGGCCGCGCACTGATGATTTGTTCGACCAGTTGTAAGGTACTAGGGTGTTCTCTAAGATCGACTTGAGATCAGGGTATCATCAGCTGAAGATTCGGGATTCAGATGTCCCGAAGACTGCTTTATGTACTAGATATAGCCATTATGAGTTTTTGGTAATGTCCTTCGGCTTGACTAATGCCCCAGCGGCGTTTATGGATTTGATGAACAGGGTGTTCAGGCCTTATATTGACTGCTTTGTTATCGTCTTCATTGATGACATCTTGATCTACTCACGTAGCCTGGGGGAGCACAAGCAGCATTTGAGAGTAGTGCTCCAGACATTGCGAGAGCAGAAGCTATATGCTAAGTTCTCCAAGTGTGAGTTTTTACTTGAGTTAGTAGCATTCTTGGGGCATGTTGTATCAGGAGAGGGTATTAAGGTGGATCCTAAGAAGATTGAGGCAGTTCAGAGTTGGCCACGTCCTACTTCAGTGATTGAGATCAGGAGCTTCCTGGGGTTAGCAGGTTATTATCGCCGCTTCGTGCAGGGCTTTTCATCCATTGCATTACCTCTGACTAGACTGACTCAGAAGGGTGCTCCTTTCCGATGGTCCGATTATTGTGAGGCGAGCTTTCAGAAGCTCAAGACAGCTTTGACTACAGCACCGGTTCTAGTATTGCCTTCCGGATCGGGGATGTATACCGTGTATTGCGACATTTCACGCGTTGGCTTGGATTGTGTAGTGATGCTAGAGGGGCGAGTTATTGCATATGATTCGCGTCGGTTGAAGATTCATGAGAAGAATTACCCCGTGCATGATCTGGAGTTAGCAGCGATTGTTCATGCTCTTAAGATATTGAGGCATTATCTGTATGGAGTGTCATGTGAGGTTTATACTAATCATCGCAGCTTACAGCATTTGTTCAAGCAGAGGGATCTCAACTTGAAACAGCGTAGATGGCTTGAGGTACTGAAGGATTATGACATCATCATTCTTTATCATCCGAGCAAGGCAAATGTGGTCACGGAGGCCTTAAGCAGGAAAGCAGAGAGTATAGGTAGCTTGGCATACATTTCAGCGGAGGAGAGGCCACTAGCTTTGGATGTTCAGTCCTTAGCTAACAGACTTGTGAGGTTGGATATTTCAGAGCCCAGCCGAGTCTTTGCGTGTGTTGTTGCTCAGTCTTCACTATTGGGACAGATCATGGATCGGCAGTTTGATGTTCCGCATTTGGCTGTTCTCAGAGAGACGGTGCTATAGGGTAGTGTCAAGGAGGTTTCCATTGGCGAGGACGGTGTTCTGCGACTCCAGGGTCGCCTATGTGTTCCCAATGTCGATAGCTTGAGGAGAAGATTCTAGAGGAGGCACACAGTTCACGGTATTCCATTCATCCAGGTGCTACGAAGATGTATCGTGATCTGAGGAAGCATTATTGGTGGCGGCGGATGAAGAAAGACATAGTTGAGTATGTGGCTAGGTGTTTGAATTGCCAGCAGGTTAAGTATGAGCACCAGAGGCCAGGTGGCCTACTTCAGCAGATGCCTATACCTGAGTGGAATTGGGAGCGCATTACTATGGACTTCGTAGTTGGGTTGCCGCGGACCTTGCGGAAGTTTGATGCAGTTTGGGTCATTGTCAACAGGTTGACCAAACGACACACTTCATTCCGGTTGTGACTACTTATACTTCAGAGAGGTTGCTCAGATCTACATTCGGTAGATAGTTCGGTTGCACGGTGTGCCTGTTTCTATCATATCAGATAGAGGCCCTCAGTTCAATTCCCATTTCTGGAGAGCCGTACAGAGTGAGTTAGGGACCCGTGTAGAGCTCATCACAGCATTTCACTCGTAGACCGACGCGCAGTCGGAGCGGACAGTTCAGATTCTGGAGGCATGCTTAGAGCATGTGTGATTGACTTTGGAGGGCAGTGGGATCAGTTCTTGCCTTTGGCCGAGTTTTCTTACAACAACAGTTATCAGTCCAGCATCGAGATGGCTCTATTTGAGGCTTTATATGGTCGGTGATGTCGTTCCCCTATCGGGTGGTTTGAGCCTGGCGAGGCTAAGTTATATGGTACTAACTTGGTAAAAGATGCCTTGGAAAAGGTAAAGTTGATTCAAGAAAGATTTCGCATAGCACAGTCCAGATAGAAGAGTTATGCGGATCAGAAGGCGCGGGATGTATCATTTATGGTCGGCGAGAAGGTTCTCTTGAAAGTCTCGCCGATGAAGGGTACTATGAGATTCGGGAAGAAGGGCAAGTTGAGCCCAAGGTTTATTGGCCCATTTGAGGTGTTGAGGCGAGTTAGGGAGGTTGCTTATGAGCTTGCTTTACCTCCCAGCCTATCAGGGGTTCATCTAATTTTTCACGTGTCTATGCTTCGGAGGTATCACGCCGACTTGTCTCATGTGTTAGACTTCAGCACTATTTAGCAAGATGAGAGCTTGGGTTATGAGGAGGAGCCAGTTGCCATTGTTGATAGACAGGATTGCCAGTTGAGATCCAAGATGATTTCTGCGGTAAAAGTCCAGTGGAGGGGCCAACCAGTCAAGGAGGCGACCTGGGAGTCCAAGGAGGACATGCGGAGTAGATATCCACACTTATTTAGCACTTCAGGTATGAATCTAAACCCGTTCGAGAACGAACATTTGTTTAAGAGGTGGAGAATGTAACAACCCGACCGGTCGTTTTGCTTTCTAGAACCTCGTTCCCCTAAATAAGACTTCTTGTATTTGCCTTTACTGATTTATGACTTACGGGGATAGTTGGTTCGGGATTTGGAAGAGTTTGGGTTGGAATCGAAACACTTGGTTCATTAAGGTTGGCTTAAAAGGCCAAGTTTGACTTTGGTCAACATTTTGAGTAAACGACCTCGGAATCAAGATTTGAAGGTTCCAACAGGTTCGTATGATAATTTCGGACTTAGGCGTGTATTGGATAACCCGGGGGCGTTTCGGAACCCAATAGTGAAAGTTGATTCCTTAGGGATTTTGAAGTTCTTTAAATTTGGTTTGGAGCGGGGTTTTGTGATATCGAGGTCCGAACGGAATTTCGAGACCGGAATAGTTCCACAATGTCATTTAAGACTTACACGCAAAATTTGGTGTCAATCCGAGTAGTATAAGTGTATTTCGTCACATTAGAAGTGAATTGAATAACTTGAAGTTCATAAGTTTGAATCAATTGGTTTTAGGGTGTGACTCCTAGTTTTAAGGTTGTTTCCGGCATTCCAAGGGTTCGAGCGAGTCCGTTTTATGATTCCAAACTTGTCGTTATGTTCGGGCGGGGCCCCAGGGGCCCCGGGGGCCCCGAGCGTCAATTGAACGAGGCTCGAGCTAAGTTGAAAATGTGAGAAGGAGCTGATGCTCCAGGTTTCTGTCATAACCGCACTTGCCGTTGGCCAGCCGCAGGTGCAAGCCCGTAGAAGCGGCTAAGCCATCGCAGATGTGGCCAGCCCAGAAACTGCAGAAGCGGCCTCCTTTTCGCAGAAGCGAAACCGCAGAAGCGATTGGCTTTCCGCAGAAGCGGCCCAGCCGACCCAGTGGATTTTCGCAGAAGCGGACCCTTTTCTGCAGATGCGGCGGGCACAGGTGCGGCACAGGACCACAGATGCGGAAATCGACTGAAGGCAGTGACCTTCATTTATTGCAGGAGTTAGCCATTTTTGGCTCATTTCCACTCATTGGTTGGGCGATTTTAGAGCTCTTGAGAGGGGTTTTCACCAAGATTTTGGAGGTAAGTAATTCCTGCTTCTTCGCAGAAGCGGACCCTTTTTCTGCAGATGCGGCGGGCACAGGTGCGGCACAGGACCACAGATGCGGAAATCGACTGAAGGCAGTGACCTTCATTTATTGCAGGAGTTAGCCATTTTTGGCTCATTTCCACTCATTGGTTGGGCGATTTTAGAGCTCTTGAGAGGGGTTTTCACCAAGATTTTGGAGGTAAGTAATTCCTGTTATATGTGAGTTAAATACTTGGATTTTGGGTAGATTAACATGTAAAGATTAGTGAAGATCATGGGATTAGAGTAAAACTTAGGGTTTTGATAAAAATAAGATTTAACCACGAAATTCGTAATGGAATGAAGTAAAAATTATATATTCTTGATCCTTAGGTTATGGGTAATAACTTTCTTCGATAATTTTCGGAATCCGGGCACGTGGGCCCGGGGATGAATTTTAGGAACCTTGCATTTTGGGTTGGAAAATTACGTTAATAGCTAGAATATGAACTTTTGAGCATGAATTGACTAGTTCTTACCCCATTTGAATAGTTTTGGATCGTTCGGGTCCGATTTGAGTGTTTGAGCGCATTCTTGAATTTAGAAGCAAGCTTTGGGGCGAGGTAAGTCTCCTTTCTAACCTTGTAAGAGGGAATTGTCCCCATAGGTGAATTAATTGGTTACGTGCTTCTATTTGTGGGGGCTACGTACGCACGAGGTGACGAGAGTCCGTGCGTAGCTACTATTATGCTTAAGTCCGGGTAGTCTAGGACCCAAAAGCATGCTTTACTTGCCGTACTTGCAACTTGGTTGACAGTTTGAATTGCGTAAATCATATCGAACTTGGTAAATGAATTTCTAAAAAGTTAAACATCATTTTCTTGATCGTTAAAGAGAAATTAACATTTCCTTGGGTAGTTGCCTTCCTGATGAATTCTTGATTGATTGTTTGGTGTGCTTATTTGTATTTGACTGCATCGCATGTATGATTCGCGGGCGGGGTAATAGATACATCTATGGTTCGCGTCGTTCAACCCTCTGCCAGTGCAATTTATTATTTTGATGGATCATGTCGTACGACCTCGGCATTATTTGCGCATGTTATTTGCTCAGTACCTTCTGTGATTTGAACTGCTGATAGTGCCTTGAAATATAGACTGTTAACTGAAATGTCGGAAATTGAAATATTGTTTATGAAAGAACCTGTCACTTCCTCTTATTGACTGTTAATTATTCATGACATCCATGTTTAGCGTAACACTTAAATTATATTATTATTGACCCTAATAAGTGTCAAGTTGACCCCTCGTCACTACTTCTTCGAGGTTAGACTGGATACTTACTGGGTACATATTGTTTATGTACTCATACTACCCTTCTATACTTAAATGTACATGATCTGAGGTAGGTGCATCTAGCTACCAGTCCGGCGCGCGTTCCTGATACTTGACCGAGATTCCACGGTGAGCTACCCCCTTCTGAGCCGTTCAGCAGCATGCCGGAGTCTCTCCTTTTGTTATTACTGTCTATTCTGTTTCAGGCAGTAGGATAGTTATATTCTTTTGTACATTCTACTAGTTGCCCTCGTACTTGTGACACTAGTTCCTGGCACACACATTAGTAGACTATTATTTTTGGGTTGTATTCATATTGCTATGATCCCTTTTAGTCTTTCCCGATTCAGTCGCCTTATAATTAGGTAATTATCATTTGTTTTGAATTTAAGTTAAGTAAATGTTGAGAATAATTATTTAAAAAGAATGAGAACTCACTAGTTGATTAGGGATGGCTTGCCTAACAATGGTGTTCGGCTCCATCACAATCTATAATGGAAATTGGATCATGACAGCTACAAAATTTTGTAAGTAATGCCATGGAAGGCAGAAATAACTAATGACTTTTTATTCTCTGTTTTCTCTATTATCAATGTATCTTAAAGAAATTGGCTTCCATATACTCAAATCATTAAATATTAGGTAATTACATAGCGTGACCATAAGTATTAAATATACATGAGCTGGATCTTGCATATGATACAAAATATTTCGTGCACCGCACGAGTATAGAGATTAGTATCATGAAATGCGACCGGGCTAATATATTATTTTCCATGTTTGTTCTGATGTGGACCTACCTTATGTACGACATCTTAAGAATGTATTTGCTCAAGGATTTGCGAAGGCTAAATAGATATTTCTTTCGTTTCAATTTAGATAAGGTAGTTTGACTCGGCATCGAGTTTAAGAAGAAAAAAAAGACTTTTGAAACTTGTGGCCTTAAAAGCTTAAGGGGTAAAAGCTTTGTGAAGCCATGACATTTGAGTGGTTATAAAAGTTTCTCATTAAGGGTAAAATGGGTAAAATAAAGAGTTTATAGTTGAATTATTTTCAAATTTAGAAATATGACATTTATTTTGGAACAAGCTAAACATGAAAGTACCTCGTCTAATTTGAAACGGAAGGAGCAGTAGATAAATACTTAAAGTTGGCGATAACTGTCATATAGACACCTTAAGTATGACAATGTTGAGATAAACCTCTTCTTCCTAACAAATTTTCCATAAATGAAATGGTGCATCTAATTTTGGGTAGAATTTTGTATATTTTCTTTTCCTTTTCAAAGAAAGATTTTTAGTTAAATCTGTTGATTCAAATTTTAAATAATATATACTCCTAATAATTAAATACTGACAAGTAGTTATGACGACGTCATATCAGCAACATAGTACTTTTATATTTTTTGACAAAAAAACAACATGGTACTTAAATTGACCAACTAAATTTTAGTTCTAGTTCTAGAAAGAAAAGAAAGAAAAAGTAAGCAAAGAAAGAACGAAGCAAAGGGTACAAACTCTTGCACTTTATTGGGACTTAAGCCTGCCACGTCATCAGACCCAATATCAGAACTGGCCCACTGAGAGTGTAGTTTTGGGCCCCACTAGTACCTACCCATTGGTTAATTCTTGCCACAAACCGTGTGCGCGTGTACGTGGGTTCACTTCCATTACTAAACTATTTTAAATGTTTAGAATTGTTATTTTGATAAATGTTTTACAACAATTTGACATATATTTAGAAGTAAAAGAACAATTTTTTCTAAAGATTATTATATAGCATATGACTATGCTAATATTACTGTGCAAAATTAAATATTTTAAGTTTTAAATTTTAAGATTTACTATCAAAATTATTCATAATACAGTCAAACCTCTCTATAGCGGCCTCGTTTGTTCCAAATTTTTTTGGATGTTATAGCGAAGTGTTGTTCTAGAGAACATATGTTATAACATAACATGAAAATTGGTTCCGGAAAAGCTTGACTTTTATAGTGAATTATTGTTATATAAGGATGTTGTTATAGAGAGTTCTAATTGTAGTCATTTCGACAACTATCAAGCTTGACTATCAAAGATTATGTATTCTAATCACTTTCACAATTTAACAGAATAAGTAATTTTGTAACAAAAGATTATTTATCTAATAGAATTATTGTCATAATAAACAAGTACAGTCAGACCCACCCCTATATAACAGTCATGCACTATAAGTTAAGTTTTCCTCATAACCGACTTATTAAGTTATATTTTACCTCTCTATAACAACTTTTTACATATAACAGCAACAACCATATTTATAACAGAACACTTTTTGAAAAATTACACATCTATAACAGCCAGATAGAAGCTTTAAGATTACTAATAATAATTCTTAAAATATGCACACAATCTTTTCCATTAAACAAAGTTTCTATCTTGCATAAGATATAAAATTGAACATTTGCACATGATATCTTTTCTATTTGACAAATTTCAGAAAATATTTAAAAAGAAAATTTAACTGTTAAGCTCTTAGATTGTTTCGAGGGAAAGCTATTGGATACCTTTTTGCTGAAAATCTGGACACAAATCTTCGTCAATTGAGGTGTTATATCACTTGTAAGAGAATGAAATCTACGAAACAAACTACAATTACAAAGTTCTTCCATCAATCTTGAAAAAATTTATTTTGTTAGGCAGCTTTAAAATGTTTGCCTTAGAGTTTTAACATTTATACTTTTAGTTATGAATTATTAATAATGTTTAGCTTTCTTCTTTATTTAACTAGTGAAATATACATATCTTTTGAGATTTTAAGTTTGAGTAATTTTCTTATTTTTATATGTAACATTAAAAAAAATCGATTTTTGGATAATTTTTATCTATATTAGCCAAAAAATATTTAAACGTCAAATGTTGTTATATTTGTATAATAGTCATTCACTATAAAAGCCAAAAATATCGGAACAAACGAGGATGTTATAGAGAGGGTTGATTATATTGTATTAGCTGTGTTGGTTTATAAATCTTAAATAATTTGTATGAAGTATCACTTTCAAATGTGAATTTGAGTTTGAATTTCCATTCCAATTTATTTTTTCGTTTTACTTTTCAAGGGAATTACTTGGAATATTTCAAGTAGGAATTACTCTTGAAAAGTAAAATGAAAAATAAATAAAATTGGAATGGAGTTTTTGGCTGAAATTTAGCCATTCACTTCTCAACGTACAATCTCTCTCTCTCTCTCTCTCTCTCTCAAGATCCAACTTCCTCGTTGAGTCCTTATCCGATTTTTTCATTCTTTTCCTAATAAAAAAATATTACTACTGTTCTCTTATTTCTTTTCTTTTGTAAATAATAAAAATAGGTAAATGTTATTCCTCTTAATATCATTTTATCTATCAAAATACATAAACCATTTACTTTTTTTAACTAAAATAGTACTCCTATAGTTTCATGTATACGGATCATAGTAACTCCAGCATTATTTTTCATTTAAGTTAGAATAAATTACTTTTCTTAATAAAATAGGAATTATTTTTTCTTTCTTAATCTTTTCCGAATTGAAGTAGGATAAGCATTTAATTATATAACTTTGGTTTTGAAGTTAAAAAATGAAAATTAGTAAATCATAACTCCATTGAGGAATTAAGGAGCTGTTATTTTGAGGTAATTTTTTGTTATTCTTTTCTTCAGTTTTGGGCTTTCTTGTTATGTAATGTACATCACGTAGCATGTTAGTGGAAAAACCTGAAACCCATGAAGATATAATAATAATATATGTTATATATATAAAAAGTAAAAGCAAAATTTTGGTGTCTTTTTGGGGATTTTTTGTTTTATTCACAATCATCATTGTTGTTTACCAAACTATAAATCTTTTCTAAGTTAATTGAATTTGTCGTGTTTTCTCTATTCTTTTTTGGGTAATTTTTTAACTCATCATTAAATTTACCCAGTTTACCAAGATTTGATTTTTACCCATTGATTTTATCTCTCTATTAAAGGAAAGTTAAAAAGATTGATCTTTTTTTTATCTTTTTGGAATTTAATTTGGTGAAATTTTGAGGGTTGAATAGTTCCTTGTAATTCTGTCAGTAGAAGAATTTGCTTACGTGAATCATTGATCACAGAGAAGGTTAAATTTGGTATACAATTGCTTCTCTGTATTATTTTTATTTTATTTTTTTGTCTGTATATTTCTTGTTTTTGTTTTCAGTTTTTGCTGTTTGAATGTTCATGCATATTTTCAAGAATTCTATCATAATGGATTGTGACTGAAAATATTGTATATGCAGGCGTGATAAATTTAGGATTGGAAGGTATATTTGTTAAGTCAGTGATTAGAGTTTCAGTTTAGCTCAACTTCTCCATGATCTTGGAGGTAAAAAGCTTCAATCTTTTGTATTGAATATGTCATTGTGTAATGAAGAACTCTATTTGTGATTCTTAATGTTTGCTTATTGTTCTCCAGTTTATATTGCATTGTAGCATTTGTGATTCAGAAGGGAATTTTCACAGAGAAGGGTTTTTTTTTTTTTTGGGTTTTTTTGGGGGGGGGGTTTGGGGG
>NC_031990.1:46386889-46387160 GCF_001879085.1 Nicotiana attenuata | reverse complement strand
GAGAGACAGAGATGAGGAGAATAGTTTTCCTTTGAACAATTCCAGATATCATGAGCATGGTTTCCATTTGGCTAATTTTTGCTTCTGTTGCGAAAATTGTATTTTGATGCATTTTATGTCGTTTTAATGGAATGGTTTTGCTTGAAATTATGATTTGTAGCATCAACAATCCCGATTAGGTGAACTTGGAATTATTCGTTTTAATGGAACGGTTTTGCTTCTCTATCCTTTGGGGGGGGGGGGGTAGGGGGGGGGTATAGTCGAGTAGTTA
>NC_031990.1:46334717-46386869 GCF_001879085.1 Nicotiana attenuata | reverse complement strand
AGATTAGCTTAGTCTGAATACATTTATGAATCTTAGTAGGCGCAGGAGCTGTAATTATTGCAGTAACTGCAAAATGGTAGCACTAAAAATTTGTATGATTGATATTGAGGGCATAGAGAAGGCTTAGAAGTTCCACTCTATAAGTCCATTCTTCCGTTGGAATCACTAGACAGCATAGCTCGAAAATTGCAGATCGTGTGCTGAATATAACTGAATCTGATGAAAATAGGCTGCCTTTTTAGTGTATATTTCATTCATTTATGTTGTAATGTTCCTTGCTCGAAACTATCTTCCTCTACTGATATTAAATAGGCTATATACCTGCTTGGAACGTATTCGGCAAATCTGCCCTCGTTACTGCCAATTTAGAGTGTGTTGTGAATCGAAGTAAAAATGTAGCTTTAGTCTCATTAGTTTTTGGAACTATCTCCAGTTATCTTTTTTAAAATGATTCCTGCCACAAAATGTCGATGGATTGCTGAAGTCCTTTATTGGCTATTAAATTAGTGCAGAATTCTGATTTAATCGGGGTCTAGTTGTATCGAGGAAGATCACCATTAAATTTTGAAAATACATGGTCGCCACATTGATGCAAAGGGAAAACCATATCGCATTGTTTGAAATTTTTTAGGATCTTGAATTACTAGCGTTCACCCCAGGCTTACATTTTGAGAGCCTTTGGCTAGTAAGGGAAATGTAAATAATGGTTCATGCATTGAATAGAGTTTGTTTTCTGTTCCACTACCCGTCTATTTAAGTCAGCGGTAATCTTTGGAGGATTCTCTTCAAATGGTCATTTATATCAATTTGCCTTCCGTTCTTTCTTACATTGTCGTTTTGATGCGTTGGCAGTTGAAAATTCATATCTGTGTAATCAATACGGATTTCTGCAATCCAGAATCTGAAGATATAACTTCACGGAAAAGTCTATATAACTGAAGAGAGAAGAGCTCCAGTTCATTAAGCATCGATCCATTTTTAGATCTCTGACAAGGTGAAGGTTATATACTATCCTTCAGGCATAAAATTAGGGGTATATGTGCTCCAGGGCGCAAACTGAAAAAAAGAGCATGAAGGTTTGAAGCTTGGCTTTTGATTTGCAACTTGTTTATGTATTTTAATTGATTTTGAAGTCTTAATTTCTTTCCCATATCTATCTTGTTCTCCGATATGTTATGTGGCCTTTACCTTATATGCTCAGTTTAGATCTGTACTTCTGTGACTTGTTCTCCGATATGTTATGTGGCCTTTACCTTATATGCTCAGTTTAGATCTGTACTTCTGTGAGATTTTTAAAGAAACACAAAAGGAAACAAAGAAGAATTGGATGTTTAGAGGGCTAAAGAAGCTGCTTTTTTTAATATAACAAAATCAAAGTCTGTAGATGTCTTCGTGACAGTAACGTTTTTATGAAATCAAATGGAGTACCCTGTTTTTTCAGATAAAATAAACATTTTCACATTTAAGATAGGCCTACACTCTTCGTCAGATCATCATCTGGATTTCTTCTAAAACTTTTAAGTACTTTCTCATATCATTCAATGACCAAATGCATGGCTGATTGTCTTCTGCTTTTACTACTTCCTAGCTTTATTTGGTTAAGACTTTTTAGCAAGATCCAAATTTTGATGCTCATCGTTCTGCTGAATTTTCCTTTAGCAAGGGAAGGGAAAAGTGACATTTGCGCATCATACAAACTGCTGATGTTTCATTCTAATTGATCCTTATATCTGAAAGAGTTAGCTCTGTTGAGTACTTTTCACGATTCCTTTCTTCTTTCTTGGTTGATCAGAATGTCTTGAGTGAAGACGATGCTGATAAAATAATGATGCTTTCTGGTTCTTTTGATCCCTCTTCTGACGAGGGTGGAATGTAGGATAAGGAAAAGAAGATGGATAAATGGATAATTACACATCACCGTTATCTTATGGCTTTTTTAGGCTGGGTGTCTGACTCATAAAATGTACACTGTTATATCCAGTATTTGTTCCCTTGCACTCAAGAGATTACTGATCTGACCGCTAGTTGATCAGTTTTTGCAAACTAAACAAATTTTGAACAATTTATTCTTGAATGCTTTTTGACTAAAAGAACTTTCTTAAGTAGAAATCACATTCGGTTATGTAGAAAAACCAATTGGAAGACTGAATTCATTCATCTGATTGAGATTTAACTCTATTCTCTTCCCTTGCAGGAACATCCTTCTAGACAGGCTCCAAAAGGTGAAAATAATATTGAGAGTTCAGGAAGCCCTCGTAGTCGGAAGGTAAAAAGGACAAATCTATAACTCCTTTTCGATTTGGTGTTCATCATCGCATAGCTTGCAGAAATATGATTAATCATGTACTGTGTCTAAATTGTGCCGATTCTCCATGTTTGATGTCGTAGAATGCCTAGTCATGCATGTGTTCTAATTTATAGACATTGGTGGATGTTGCTATGACCATTAATAGGAAGGTGTGGAGGTCGAGGATTAGGGTAGTACGTTAGGTAGTCTAGATCATTCATACCGGTAGTATTGGTACATACTCTCGCATTCTGTTGGTATTAGGTTTCTATGACTACCTGACGTTTCTTGCATTTCGATCATCTTATTATCTTGTTGTTATTTATGCTGCTTTTACATGGCTTCTCGGTGTTGTCCCGTCTTATTTTTCTTATTATTCATGTGGTGCTTATGCTTTTCCGTGCCGATGCTCTATTGGAAAAAACCACTCTACCTCCACAAGGTAGGGGTAAGGTGTGCGTACACACTACCCTCCCCACTATGTGGGATTATGCTAGGTATGTTGTTGGTGGTGGTGGTGCTAATGAACTTGGATAATTAAAATCATTATCTTTTTAGTTTAATTTCTAACATCCACTTTGTTAAGCATGATCCCGTTGCTGTCTAATACATACCATGGCACTCATATGACCTACCTTTTTCTCTCTGTACATAAGTAGTTCTTTCTTGTTCTGGAACAGTTGTCAGCAAGATGGAATCCTGGCGGATCTTGTAGGCCCATCTTACAGGATGCTCCTGTGTACTATCCAAATGATGAGGTAAACTTCATGTTCAAAAGTTATTATATTCCCGTTTGTGTGCTTAAAGCCATTGGTTAAGCTCATCCTGTGGTCAAATGATAGGAGTTCAAAGATCCACTTGGTTATATTGCAAGCATTCGCCCCTACGCGCAGCCATATGGCATATGCAGGATTGTACCACCTGCATCTTGGAGTCCACCCTGCCCACTTAGAGAGAAGAATGTGTGGGAATTTGCTAAGTTCTCGACTCGAATCCAGCAAGTTGATTTACTTCAGAATAGGGAGCCCGTGAAAAAGAAAAAACAGAGAAAGAGGAAAAGAAAATGGCACTCAAAGATGGGATCAACGAGGAGACAACCAAGAGCTCTAGGCTCTGAATCAAATACTCAATCGGACGATAGTGATGAGAAGTTCGGGTTTCAGTCAGGGTCTGACTTCACATTTGAGGAATTTGAGACGTTTGCCGAAGAATTTAAAGAGTTCTATTTTGGGATGACGGATACTGAAGATGGAGCCTGTGATGAATCTAAACAGCACAAGGTATGGCAGCCGTCCATTGAAGAAATTGAAGGTGAGTATTGGCGCATCATTGAGAAGCC
The DNA here is from genome assembly GCF_001879085.1 of Nicotiana attenuata. NCBI lineage: Eukaryota > Viridiplantae > Streptophyta > Magnoliopsida > Solanales > Solanaceae > Nicotiana > Nicotiana attenuata. Next base: position 46,383,243 of record NC_031990.1, on the reverse strand, counting down.
AACGGATGAAGTTGAGGTAAGGGAATTTAGTTTGGTATTTACTTTGTATTTTGAGATATCTATTATGTGCTCATCAGTTGAATAAGACTAAATTTTTTACCTTCATCTGATGAATAGGTGTACTATGGAGCTGATCTGGAAACTGGAGTATTCGGCAGTGGATTCCCCCAAGAATCTTTATCTCCAAATGCCCATACTTTAAATCAGTATGCGACTTCTGGTTGGAACTTGAACAACTTACCGCGCCTGCCATGTTCTGTATTGTGCTTTGAGGAGTGCAATATCTCAGGAGTTTTGATCCCGTGGCTGTATATTGGAATGTGCTTCTCATCATTCTGTTGGGTATGTAATAAAGACTTGTTTTAAGCTTTCAACTTAAACTTAATATATAGTTGACAAAGTGAACTCATTAAATACGCAAAGTTGGGTGCATTTGTGAATTCTTCTCTTGTTTACCTGAATAGTATTGACCATCCAAGTATTAACTGTTACAGGCGTCAGTTAACATCTTGTGTCATTGGTACCCCCCCCCCCCCCCCCTCCCCCACAAAAAAACACCACAGATTTCTCTTTCTTTTATTTTTTTTTAATTATTATTCGATCAACTTATTTGCGTTATATTGACTGAATACTTGTTTCCTTTTATCTACTTAAAGCACGTTGAGGACCACCATCTTTATTCTCTGAATTATATGCATTGGGGTGAGCCAAAGATTTGGTATGGAGTGCCAGGAACTCATGCTTCAGCCCTGGAGGATGCAATGAGAAAGCATTTGCCAGATCTGTTTGAAGAGCAACCTGATTTGCTTCACGAACTTGTAAGTACTCGGTACTCCAAATTAAATCTTGATCAAGCATTAGTCATCCTAGTTCCATAATACTCCACTGGCTAAGTCGAGCAGTGATGAGCTATGCAAGTTGCTCCTCTAGTTACAATGAGCTACGCAAGTCCCTTTTCCTTTTCATAAACCTCACCTAATTTCCAAGTTTACTCATCAACTTACAGATGTGAATATCGTAACAGAAATGTTTGTTTGTCACTTGTGGAACATCTGAAATTCTATTCTTTCGCTTTTAATAAATTGTACAAATTGCCATCAAGATTCTTTTCTCTTGTTAATTCAGCTTCCCTTCAGTCCATAATCTTTTTCCAGTGCATTGGCACATTTCTTGGTAGTTTGAGTTTGGAATAAGTTGGGCTGACCCTCATATCAAACTCATCATTGATTTTTTCAGGTAACTCAGTTGTCTCCTTCAGTTTTGAAGTCAGAGGGTGTACCAGTGTACCGTGCTGTTCAGAACCCAGGGGAGTTTGTGCTCACATTCCCAAGAGCCTATCATTCTGGATTTAACTGTGGGTTCAACTGCGCGGAGGCCGTTAATCTGGCCCCTGTTGATTGGTTAGAGCATGGACTAACTGCAGTGGAGCTCTACAGCAAGCAACGTCGTAAAACTTCACTTTCACATGATAAGTTGCTTATAGGAGCAGCTAGTGAAGCTATCGAGGCATTGTGGGAGCTCTCTGCTCTTAAGAATCTAAACAGTAGAAACGTGAGATGGGAAAGTTTCTGTGGGAAGGATGGGATGCTGACTAAAGCTATTAAGGTAAATTTCTGAGTATGTCAAAACATATGGATGTGGATTTGAATACTTCTGTCTTTGTGATTTGACCCCATTTATTAGGTATCTTCACATATAAGGGATAATAGCACTTAGTATCACATAAACTCCCCTAAATGTACTTTTAGTTTTAAATTGAAACTCCCCATTATCCAGTTACAATGAAATTCTATTTGAGTCCTTTTATCAAAATGCAATTCTATTGGAGGTGAATTACAAAGATGGTTTTGTTGGTAAATCATAAAAAGTGGAGGTGAATTACAAAGATTCATATACTTAAAAGTGTACAAGAGGCACAAATATTGTTAGTAATCTATCTTTTTTCCTACATGCAGAGAAGAATTGAGATGGAGAAGGAAAGACTGGAGCGACTTGTACCTCATGTCCGACTTCAAAATATGGATAGAGATTTTGGCTTGAAAGATGAGCAGGAATGCTTTTCTTGCTACTATGACTTACACCTCTCTGCAGTTGGTTGCAAGTGTTCCCCGGAGCAGTTTTCATGTCTTAAACATGCTAATCTTATGTGTTCCTGTAAACCAGAGGACAAAATTATCCTTGTTCGTTATAACATGGATGAATTGAACACATTGGTACAAGCATTGGAGGGGAAATTGGGTGCTATTGAACTATGGGCTTCCAAGGTTTCTGGTTTTAGTTCTTTAAATAGGAGACAGCATAATTTTGTGAAGCTGGGTTCAGAGGGAAATGGACTGGAAATGGATCCCTCGCTGAAAAATGAAGACTTACCAGGTTTGTTGAGCGAGCAAAAACATTATTCGAAGAAGCAGTGCAGCTCGTTGCATAGCGAGACACATGCATTCTGGTCAGATCAGCAGAAGCATCTTTTATGTGCACCTGAGAACTTGTCAAAAGGTGCGAAAGAAGAAGCTCCTGCCACTAATGGATATCACTTTGATCTAGATTGTAACAGCTTGTCCACTGAGTGCGGAAAAAAAGCAAATGAGACCTCCACATCCATAGCTATACAAGAGATGAATGATGATTTAAAAGTACCTACAGAAAGGGGTGGAGTTATTTTAGTCTGCGATTCTGGATCCTCAGTTTCTCTTGCTACGGAAAAATATCTCCATTTATTATCTGATGATGCAACCAACTCTTATGCTTCGAATCACAGTAGTGGCAAGAAGTTATTTGGCTTTGATCTTTCCATGTGCTCACTTCGTGTTCATCAAAATGGAACACTTGACACTAATAAGGATTCCCCGAGCAGCAAAATGTCTGAACAAAAGCTCGCCTACCATGTCGACCCGCTAAATTTTGGGTCAATTGTTTCGGGAAGGCTGTGGTGCAATAAGTTGGCGATATTCCCTAAAGGTTTGTTAAATATGATTTTCATACTTAGAATTTTTTTGCATTTTATGTGACATTTTCTTCAAATTTCAATGCCCTTATTGTATATTTCAATGTTGATGCTCCATAACAGGATTTAGAAGCCGCGTTAAGTTCTTTGATGTGCTCAATCCTGTGACAATTAGTAGCTATATATGTGAGATCTTGGATGGTGGGCTCCTTGGACCTCTATTCAAGGTAAGATGTTATTCATCACTCTGCCTAATGAGTTATATAAGTTGAGAAAATATCAGATAGTAAGGACGAGTCTTCTGTTATTTTATTCTCTTTTGCATAGTTGTACCTGTAAGGAAATATATGAATTATTCTCATTATTTGCATAGTGTGTTTGGAAGGAAAATTTCTCGTTATTACCCTTAACGTAAGCATCTACTTTGAAGAAAGGTTAGAAACACACTCGGAATTTTTTTTTGAGCGTGCTATGTTTTTTTAAGGCTTTCACACGGGAGTAAATAATGTGCTGATTCACAGCCACTGATACTTTACAATGAAATGTGTTAAATTCCAGTTTCGATCTATTTGCTGGACTCTAACTCTAATTATTGTCTACTTGATTTCAGGTTAGCTTAGAAGAGCATCCAGATGAGAGTTTTGTTTGTTATTCTGCTCAAAAATGCTGGGAAATGGTTCTGCAGAGAGTCAATAAAGAAATCACAACAAAAAGAAATCTAGGAAAACAAGATCTACCACCATTGCAACCTGAAGAAAGTATCGACGGGCTCAAAATGTTTGGGTTACTCTCCCCACACACAGTTCAGGTATTACCTATTATGTTGCTATGTCCACGATATTGCTCATTCAAGTTTGGGACTAACTGGCTTTAGTTTGATCAACAAATAATCGACATGTGATTTTAGAAAAACAAGGAAAGAATTCATAGTTAAATTAGCACAGTAGAAATGAGCAGGATTAACACTACATTTCCCGATGAAAGGACAAGATGCTTCTATCTTGTGATCTTGTAGTTGGTTCATTAGTGGAATCACCTTATCTTTATCCACTTTAGGTTTAGATTCTTGCGCGCACTTATTGTTTGAACCTAGCCTCAGTTCTTCGAGCTGAGAGGAATCTCTTGTAAAACCTAGAGTACAAAGTGATGGTACCGTATATCCATTCGAGCCTTTGCTTATAAACAATTTCATCCTAGTAGGATCAAATTTCTTATTTCTGACTCTTTTAATAAATAAAATTTTTTCCATCTACTTATAACTTGCTTCCAAGTGAATTACTCCTACATTGTGCTAACACTGGTGTTTACAGTCCATTGAAGCTCTTGACAAAAACCATCAATGCCTCGAGTACTGGAACGACAAGCTAAAACTCAAGGATGGGTGTGAAAACGTCAAAGGGTCTTCAGGTTTATGGAAGTCTGTTGACGTTCTGGAGCAGCCTCTCGTGTCAAGATCTGCTGCGGTGGAAACAGGCAAGTTGGCTGCGGATGAGCAGCAGCAGCAAGCTAATTTAGTGAGAAGTAGCGGAAATCATTCATCTGACAATGAGTTACAGTTAGTACTTAGAAGACTTTTGAGTAAAGCTGATCCTGAAGAACTGAAAATAATGCACAAGATATTTTGCAGCGGGTCAACTAGCCCCGAGTGGAGAGTAGCATTTGCAACATTGACTCAAGAGATCCAAAGGAACATGTAAATCCCTACATTTTTGGGATCTCTCATTCTTTTAGCTCAGTAGGGGTTATCGACAGCTTAGTTCTTTCGAATATTAGCATAAGGAGGGGAGGAATCTGAGGGTGAATCGCGCATGTTAGTTGAACTTGCTCATGTTATAGAAGTAAGTTTTTGCTTTTGAATAGGCCTGCAAAGAACTGCATTTAGCTTTCCTTTTATATAAAGAAAAAAAAGTTTATAGTTGGATTACCTGAGTCAAATCTTAATTTCCTGAAAATAAGACCTTGTGCTGTTAAAATGTCTCTCTTTTTGTTCTGCTATAGTTTCGTACTTGTCTTGTGGATTGTTACTATTTCAAAAACATTCATATAACAACTCTAGAAAAAAGTTTTTACCTTTTTCAGTTACATAGGAGGACTAAATTCTAACATAACTCACAAAACGCATATGAAGAAGTCTCTATTAATCATAGGCCTAAAGATCTTAAGTAATTGTATTTTGACAAAATTGATTATACGGACAAATATATGGCCCTCCATATAATTTTTTTCTTCAATTTTGGTATTTCTTGTATGCAATACCAATTTAAACAAGGCTTTCATTCGGATGATGATTATAAATAATATGAAGGTATTAATTTTATTTGCCTCGAAGACCAAGGCAAATGTACTAAGGGTCGTTTGGTATGATGGATAATAAAATAATCCTGAGATAAAAATTTAGTACCGCCTTATCTCTTGTTTGGTTACTAATCCTCTCAAGATTAAAAATATTACTGGAAAAACTTATACTTGTTAGATGGCGGAATAGTAATCCCAGGATAAAGCAGTGAAATTAGCAATCAAGTAATCCCAGCATAAATAATCCCAATATAACTAATATCCGCATAACTTGTATTCAAACCAAATGACCAAGTTCAATTAACTTAGAGGTAAAGAAGGTTGTCGATTCAACAAAAACTTTTTGCAACTTGTTAAAAGAAGTGATTTTGACCCTTGTCATTGAAACTCGAGGTTCAAGATCTAATTAGTTAATTTCAATCACAATGTTTTGATGTGAATAATATATAATTTTTGCAGACAAAGTTAAAGAGAATACTATAATGTTTGAATTAGCAGTTATTATAACTTTTAAATGCATAAATCCTTTGCTTTTTATTTTTTATTGTTGATAAGTGGTGCACGAACCAAAAGTTATTATCATATTTATGTTCGATGAATGGAAGGAAGAGGAGAAAAGAGAAATTTATCGAGCTACTTTCATTACAACGTTAATCTCCAATTATACTCTCTTTAACTAATTTCATCCAAGAAACATACCATTAGATTTTCCTTTATCATACTGGTAAAATCTTTCAAATAAACAAAAATGAATTGCATAGGTATTATTTCAAAGGACTTGCACATGGTGTTTATCGACCTTGAATAAGCGTCGATAAACTGCCGTGGGAAATTTTGTGAAGGTGTCTGGAGGTTAGCGGCATTCCGGTAGCGTACACTAGGGTGATTAAGGATATGTACGATGGTGCTAAGACTCGGGTAAGGACTGTGGGAGGAGACTCAGAGCACTTTCCAATTGTGATGGGGCTGCACCAAGGATCGGCTCTTAGCTCGTTTTTATTTGCCTTGACGATGGACGTGCTGACGCAGCACATACAGGGTGAAGTGCCATGGCGCATGCTATTTGCCGATGATATAGTGTTGATCGACGAGACGCGAAGCGGGGTCAACGCGAGGTTGGAGGTTTGGAGGCAGACCTTGGAGTCTAAAGATTTTAAGTTGAGCAGGACTAAGACAGAAAACTTAGAGTGCAAATTTCGTGGCGGGGCTCATGAGTCACACGTGGATTTGAAGCTTGATACTCAAGTTTCCCCAAGAAAGGTAGTTTCAAGTATCTCGGGTCTATTATCCAGGGTAACGGGGAGATTGACGAGGATGTCCCACATCGTATTGGAGCGGGATGGATAAAATGGAGGCTTGCGTCCGGCGTCTTGTGTGATAAGAATTGCCGCCAAGACTTAAAGGTAAATTCTACAGGGTGGTGGTTCGACCAACTATGCTTTATGGAACAGAGTGGTGGCCAATTAAAAAGTCACATGTGCAGAAGATGAAAATAGCAGAAATGAGGATATTGAGATGGATGAGTGGGTATACCAGGAGAGATAAGATTAGGAATGAAGCTATTCGGGACAAAGTGGGAGCGGCCTTCGTGGAGGACAAGATGCGGGAGTCGAGGCTGAGATGGTCCGGGCATGTAAAGAGGAGAAGCATTGATGCTCCTGTCAGGAGGTGTGAGAGGCTGACCATGGCGGGTTTGAGAAGAGGTCGAGGTAGGCCAAGGAAGTATTGGGGAGAGGTGATTAGACATGATATGGCGCGGCTTCAGCTTACTGAGGACATGAACCTTGATAGGAAGGTATGGAGGTCGAGGATTACGGTAGAAGGGTAGTAGGTAGTTGTAAGTTTCTCCTTTTCCTACCAGTTTCTTTAGCAGCGCTCGGGTTCCTGTATATGCTTAAGTAGATCGTTACTTCGTCATATGATTTAGTTCGCCTCTGCTATCGTATTCCCTGTTGTTAGTGTTTGGTACTACTATATGATTTAGTTCGCCTCTGCTATCGTATTCCCTGTTGTTAGTGTTTGGTACTACTAATTACCCCCCCCCCCCCCCTTTTCTTCTCTTTTTTCTTTCTTTTTCTTCCCCTTCTTCCTCTTCTCACTCTTTCTAAGCCGAGGGTCTATTGGAAAAAAACTTTCTACCTTCACTAGGTAAGGGTAAGGTCTGCGTACGCACTACCCTCCCTAGACCCCACTTGTGGGAATATACTAGGTTTGTTGTTGTTGTTGCTGCATAGGTATTATTTCAGCAAAAAATAAAATTGAATCCAGCACCTCTCTACAGAGATATACACAAGAAAACCAAGCAAATTTGGCAGAAAATGCTAATACACTTGACTATCTAATCTAGACTTAGCTGATATAAACGTTATCACCAGAAATTATTCCATGAAAAGTTTCGATTAAGAAAGACTTTCTTCTTGCAAAGGTGCAGATATTGACACTCCACACAATCAAAACTCAAAGGGATAAATCACCAAATGTATCCATGTCCTTGGTTTCATGTTAACCTGCAAGACCAAAGTGCACAGTTTAGGAAACCCCAAAATTCAGAACCTTTAATTTGAGACTGGTTTAAAGAAAAGGAATTTAACAAAATAATAGAAGATACCTTTCTTGGGACCTGAAGATCCCAATAGCTCAGGTTTCTTTGACCAATATGGCTGAAACCTCTGTCTAGCATACTCCAAGTAATTGAAGTCTATCTTGTTCACATGATGCTGGAAAAGAGAAAAAACTAACTTCAAAATTGGAAGTTAATAAAAGCTCAATAACAACATTATTGTCAAAGGCAAAAAGGTAGAGAAGAGCCAAATCTGCTTAGGCTTTAGGCACAAAGTGCAATCAACCATGTGGTTTAGTGAAGAAATGTGCAAATGGAGAAAACCTAAAAACTTATATGTATGGGAAACAATATTAACAAAAATAACAACTAGATGGCTTAAAGATTTGTAAATAATACAATTAAAAGTTTAATCATGTCATTCAAGATTAAAAAAACATTTTAAATTTAATATTTAGATGCAAAAGTGAAGTTTTAAGTTTTCTCATATTAATTCAATGGACTAGATATTAAATTCTATTTTCCTATTCCTAAGCATCAACATATTCATTCAAAACGTTTCCTTAGCAAGTAATATATCACTTTGCAAGCTATATAACAGTCCTCTTCAAGGCAAGTTTACAAGTGATGAGGTGCACGCCTTAACATAGTGGAGACTGCTGAGTACTTTGTCTAACTTCAGGGCTTAAGCAAGCCTCAAGCGAGCCTTTATCAATACTGATTAACAATTCATGAATTGTTCATTAAGGCTGGCATCTTGACAGACATGCTATTGACTATGGCCTAAGAGCAATTCTCTCTTATTTTGTTGTCTGCATATGACAACATCAATCAACGAAAAGCTCCGCCGACATTTATATTTCCACATCATAACAAACTTCAAATAGAAGAAACTGTGACCATATTGCAAGCCTAAGCAGCTGAAAAGGCGATTACATGGATGCATTTTACAACCTTTAAAAAAAATGCATTTCATACAAAATGGTGCCATCGATCGCAAACCAAGAAGATCCAAGAAAATGACAGTGATTTTACAAAAATGCATTTGAGTAATATGCAAATTCTTAATACCCACTATGAACTACATCAAACCAGGGAGCTATCACATGAAATGGTTAGAACATTCAAGAAAAGCAACTTTATAAATGTTATGCTTCCTATTTAAGTTCTCAGTACTTTTTGTTCCATGGCCAATAATCTATTAATTGTGACAGATCCAATTATCTCTTAATTGTTGACAGACTTCGTACTTATCTCTTAATTATATCTATTTAAGTTTTTCTACAGTCAGACTTGGTGTACAGCTCCAAGCTCCTACTTAGACTATTGATTGTTCTTTTCCATACACAGCTCAAACTACTCTAATTATGTCAGAATAAATAAGTTCAGGAGGAGTACCGATATAATTCCCCATAGACCCCAAAAAAGATGACTGGCAAGAGTATACTTCTCCACTTCTTGAGCTAATTTCCCCAGTTCCTGTTCGCTGGGAGAGCCACCTGTTTACCAGACTAATACATCTGAGATTCGTAATGGATAAAAGATAGATAGGGCAAGATCTTGAGATTAACTAAATCTATAGTTGTTACAACTCTTTGTATACAGATATAAGCTTAAGTGCTCCATCATGAAATTTGAAAGGTTCCACATATGATAAATGATAGAAGATGGAAGTTTTCACCTACCTGAACTACTTAGATATGCGCGCAAAAATCTTTTGCGCTCCTCCAGACCTGCCACATGTTGTAAGGGGCTTAATTAAATTTAAAGTAAATACCCAAAAAGTACTTGCTAGCAGCATTTCAGGGAACCAGAACAACAAAAGACATTTGCGCAAGATGATTTACTGTTGACTGACCGGGATACTTGCTGAAGTCCATGATATGAGGTGTTTCTGTATGGTAGTCAGCAACCATTTCACAGAAGTGATTTGCGATATCAAATGCAACATGGTTGTAACCAGCATATTCATAGTCCTGTTAATAGAAAAAGATTTAAGAAAATAACAGAAATTAAATCCAAATAATAACTTATAAGACAGTATATCAGCTCTGACAATAAAATTATCAAGGTGATACTGCTACGGAGATGAAGAGATATAACAACCAGATGATTGAATGCTTCTTTACTAGAGAGGAAGATGACATAAAAGCCACACTGAACCCTTCAGAAACCCACAAAGAAGCTTTACTAAAGCATTTCACCCCCAAGCTGAATAAATTATTTCTTAAAAAGCCATAGATACTGACCAAGCATAGAAGCTTCAGTAAGAATAAATAGATTGGACAGTATCTATCGTATCTTTTTGCTCCTTTCCAAGTGGATGAGCAATAACTGAAATAAAATACAAAGGCAAAAAACAAAACTGCAGCTCCAAAACAATTAAGAGCTTGATGAAGCTTTGAAGCAGGAACCACCTACATCCTGCAGTAACAAGTCAGGATACAAGCATTGCCCAGTTATCGGTCGCGGAAACACAAATTAGATTCAGATGAAATCAACATACACGCAAACATTGTTATAGCTAAAATCTAGGTAGATATGCTTCTTATTTAGTTAATTGCATTTTTCCTCTAACTTTTCATCTGTACCGATCATCTATGATTTAGAAACTTAGTACTTACAATAAAGGTTATTGATCTTATCTCTTCATCCATCATTATGTTCCCATACTGCAAGTCATTGTGGCAGAATCCCATGCTTAGATGATTTCCCGCAAGACTCTTTTCCAACAATGAAATCTCGTCTTCTAGATGGTTCAACTGAAAGTCCTTAGCTTCTTCAGCGGAAGCTAGACGTTTGGCCACATTAAGCCAATTGCTAGAGCATTAAGAGAAGAAAAGGTTGTTTAGGCAATTTAGCATACGATAAAGGTAATAATTTGGCAGTTTCTATTCATCAGATATGTAGTAAGAAGAAGAGCATACTGCAGTCTATCCCACAGGATGACAGTCTTAGGACCAGGCATATCCAGCTTATGAAATTCTCTCATTTTGGCAGCAATCAAGGAAGATACCTCTGGATCACGCAGATCAGGAGCTGATAGTGTCTGAAATGCCAATCATGGAAGATGTATTATATACAATTATGCCCCTCATTTTCCTGAAGTATCAGTAATTACAAGTGCATCACAGGTATGTTTAGAATATTGCCAATGAAGCATGAGGTAACCCCAGCGAAATTAGGCAAACTTCTGATATCCTAGGATCGCTTACAGAGAAACTAAAATATGACAATCATGAGCTCTGAAGAACCTAAATCTGCTTGGCCTCGTAATAATTGGGTATTGACAAAAGGAGGCCAGATGCTTGTCAAAGTATATTTCATAAGAGTCTATGAGTATCTCAGCCAGCAGTCACATCAGGTTTGCCCAGATGTGGCAAATTAGAACTTCATCAATACACAAAGCCAAATATTGGGTTAATGTGAAAGCATTATATAAAGAAAGTAAGAAACCACTTGGATGGGGCTCAAAGCCCTTAATATAAACATTTAATTTTTTATTTTTTTTGTAGGAGAGGCGGAGTAGCAACCAGAATACTTGGAGCAATTTAGTTTAATCAAGCATTGTTGTTAACCATGATAGAAATACACAAGTAGATATTAGGCAAATGAACATCAAACTGGTTCACTTTTCGCATCAATCACCCAATCCCTCTCCTTGTACCCTAAAACAATGTTCCTCTTTTCCCTGGCAGCATAAGCTTACTTGGTTGCGACCATTCAAAGCTGCCCTTGGCCCACTTCACATCCGCATCCTTCATCCCAACAGAAAAGTCTCTTTTTAATCACAAAGGATCAGCTAAAAGGCATCACACCACCAATCTGCTAGCATTCATAACAACAACAACAAGAAGAAAAACAAAAGCATATTCACAAACATGATATGCTCACCATCACATACTCCATCTGTCCTAAACTTATCCATGTCAACTAACGAAACCAGAAATTCAGTTCAACGCATTTTTCCATAACCATGCAGTTAATTTAAAATTCTATCACAATAATACCTATACCATTATTCCACATAATGTACTTGGGAAAAATTAAATTTTAAGGTGTGAGAAAAAAACTGACCCGAGCTCGAATGAACTCCTCAATACGACCATTATGAAAGCGACCAAGCAAACGAGGTCCTTGACCTTGCTTAGACATGAATTCAAATATCCTAATTTCATTCTGTCTATCAAAGAACACATCCACACCTTTCCCATAGATCCTCACCAAAACTTTCCTAGATCGCTGCTGTTCTGGATTCTTACTCGGCCATTTGATTTGATAAACCATGTTAGTCATTGCACCCTTTAATCGAAACACATGTAATGCATTCGGATCCACTATATCGTCCCATACTGATGCCAATTTCTTTAATATCACCTTCGCCTCCTCTGGAATTACGTCTTCCTTGTTTTCTGATGCTGAAATTTCCATTGAAATGTCAATTGAAAATTTTGAAGCTAATTTTAATAAACTAGTGAGGAATTTTGATGGGGTTGTTCATATTGGATGCTGGGGGAATGTGCTGTCCTTTTTATTGCGTCCACGTGGCTCTTTCGGATTTTTCGAACTGATTAGATTGGATTTGGAGTTCCTAGGAATTTGACTTTGACATATAGCATTGGGGCGTTTGATGTACGAGAAATACAAATTTGCACGATTGAGTGGACTGCAATGCAAAAAGAACCTACAACTTAGGCAGCGTTTCCACGTAGACCTAGTTGAAACTTGAAAAAATAATTTTTGAAATAATTTTGAAAAGTAATTTTTAGAAGTTGAAATTATATTTGGATATACAATTTATTTGAGAAAAATTTGAAGTTTTGTGAGTGGGAGAACAAGTTTCACCCAAAGTCTTTCCTAAACTAGATTTTGGGAACTTGAAAAATAATTTCAGAAATTTTTCAAAAATAAATCATTAACCTATGAACAAACAATGTTTTCAAAAAAAAATTTGAAAAAACGTTGCTAAAATGTATGGTCAAACGGGGCCTTAATATATGTCGATTTTTTAAATACATAAACCAAAAAAACAAATAGAGAATATTTTTTAACAAATTTATTGTAGTTTTTTTAATTAAACTGTTTTAATCACTCAAGGGATAATTTTACTATTACTATGGGGAGGAGAGTAGAAAGGGGACGATAATGGGTAAATTTGATCCCTCACCACACGGTAAAGAATGAGGGGTTCACGGCATATGAATTACAACGTCGCTCGAAATATAATTCAAGTTATTTAAGACTCAGAATTTTCATTGTTTCAATACTTATAGACGTGGAAATAAAAATTTTAGAGTCTCATTTTTTTATAGACGTGGAAATAAAAAATTTACTGTCTCATTTTTTTCGAAATTGCATAAATGGTTGAAACTATAATCTATTTTTTATGTTAATAAAGTTAGTTATATTAGATTAAACAGAAAAAGTAACGGGAGTATAAAGGGGAACCATTCAAGCTAGCAACCTCAGAACATTTTTTATCGAAAGCAAAAGGGCATAAAACATAGAGGATGCCACCACTGTTGGCCACCTATAGAAGCTAAGGTTATGCCAAACTTTGCCATGGAATCAGCTACAGAATTTGCTTCCCGATTGATATGCTTAAGTTCCACGTATTGCAGTTGTCGCAGTAATGACCTGAGGAATCAACAATGAAAAGTCGATCCCAAATTCAACAACCGTACGTAAATCGGGTTGATTCAACAAAACAAATGAAACTGAAACCTTAAAAACGAAGATCAAGGAGCACAAAATAATTGGTACTCCCTCCGGTCCAAAATTCTTGTGGTCCAAAATAAGTGATTTTTCCAGATTTCAAGAATGAATTAATTATTTTTTTCCTACATTGTTCTTGGAGTAAATAGTGTTAGAATATGTGTTAAGAGTGTTTATGTGATATACTAAAGGTTAATATGGTCAATTCCATTCCTAATTAATGCTAAAAGGTGGATTTCTTAATCTGTGTGAAAATATCCAAAAAATCACTTATTTTGGACCGAAGAGAGTAATGAATAAGGGGCCATGTACGTGCTTTGGGGGAGAGCAACGTCTAAACTATAATCTATTGGAACATGTTACTTTGAGATATTATAATTATTTTATTCATAAATTTAACAACAATCTTATACTCACATATGCTTTCAAATTTAGGCCACTGATTAAAACAGATAATTTCAAAAACTTTGATATTGAAAATGAAAATCAAGATGTAGAATATATTGATATTGTCTTTTAAATATTCTTTTTAATATTTATTGTGTACGGGTAAAATTGGACTCACGGTACACCCCGGTCTCCGATAGGGTAAATCAAGCTCAAAACATTATGATGAAGGGACAGAATCAAAAGAAGGGTCTCATCAAATCAGAGTCCGGGGGCATGACGCCCGCCCTCGAGAATATCAGGATCATGATCCGGGATCGGTCCTAATTCCGAAAGACTTCGGGGAATATTGTCGGACAATCAAACATGATCATGTTTTTTTTCCTTTTTTTGAAATTTTTTTAAAATACGTATTTGTCCATGAATTTATAAGTTTTTTAAAATCTTTCGAAAATGAACTTTTCAAAAATCAAAAAGTAATTTTGACAACTTTTTAAAAAAATTTAGAGAAAATTGGTTCCCACTTACAAAACTGCAATATTTTTTCAAATGAGATGCATGTCCAAACATAATTTCAAATTCCAAATACTATTTTTCAACTTAACTCCAACTATAACTATTTTTCAAAAATTATAATTTTTATGTCCAAATGTCTACTTAATATATATTAATTTTTTAAAATACATACACCAAAAAACCTAATAGAAAATTATTTATAATAATGTTATTGTAATTTTTTTTATTAAACTGTTTTAATCGAAGGCATAATTTTTAAATTTTTTACTATTATTAAGGGGAGGGGAGTAGAAAGGGAAGAATAATGAGTAGTATTGTATGGGTAGATTTGATCCCTCGCCACACGGTAAAGGATGAGGGCATCACACCATGTGAGCTATTCTGCAACTTCACTCGAGATATATTCGAGTCTATTAGCTCGAGAATTTTTATTGCTTCAATACTTATAGATGTGGAAATAAAAATTTTAGTGTTTCGCTTTTTTTAAGAATTGCATAAATGGGTGAAACTATAATCTATTGGAACATGTTACTTTTGAGATATTATAATTATTTTTTTCATAAATTTAAGGGAACAACAATCTTATACTCACATATGCTTTCAAATTTAGGCCAATGATTAAAACAGGTGATTTAAGAAACTTTAATATTGAAAAAAAAATCAAGATGTAGAAAATATTGATATTATTATTTACCTTAAAATTGGATAACAATTAAACTTATAATGTGGTTTTAAGGACACGTGATTTCACCTAATATCAATTGATGAATACGAAAATTAGTAGGAGAAACTAACAATAAAATTAAGCAAACCAGTGTTTGAATGGAGTTCAGCCCTCGAGTTGAATACCCTCGAACTGATCGATGCAAGAATAATTAAAGATATAGCAATCTGATAAACAAGAATGTAAGCCAGAAAGTATTGTATTCCTTGGTATGCGTGAATGTAAGATGGTTACAAAATGATTAGGGCCCTCTTTATATAGTAGAGGAATCCTGTTTATGGTACAATTCTAATTACGGAAGCAAATCCTATGATTAACTAAATAAACGCCCTTGATTTGATCTCTTCCGAGATTTACGCCATGATCTTCGGCCAGTCACGGATATCTCGCCTTTCTGTTATTGTGCTTTGCTCGATGTCTGTCTCATTTGGTCTCGATCGCTACTGGCCTCAATCCTCGTTAGGTACCTCGGTCTCGAACTCGGTGCCTTATCTTCGTACCTCGGTCTGATCCGTTCCAAGGCCGACCTCCGATGCAATTGCCTAGCCTTGATCAAATAGTAAAATCGGGTAGACCCAGTTTTAACCATATATAGATAGTCCCCTCGTTTTTTGGAGTGTAACGAGAAGAAACGAATTGAGCCTTCGATTTTGCACCTCGACCTGTCATGACGTCATCTTCATGATGTAAGCGACGGAAGTGACTGAAACGTCCCGTCGGTTCGCATATTGAGGGATTAAATGCCTGTCAGTTGCTGTCCACCATTATTGATTTTGAACCGTCATCTTCTTCCTATAAATGTGCTTTCCTTCTCTTTTGCCCAAACTTTACTCTTAATCTCCGCCCTAATCCTCAAAGCTTTTCACTTTTTCAAGCTTTTTCGTGCTGCATAATCTCTAGGTTTCGTTATCAACCTTCCCTCAAAACACCAAACCTCATTCTCTTCTTCCTTCTTTCAACTTGCAGGGATGGAAGAAATGTCTAAAACTATTCCACAAAAGGAGGGCGCCTCTTCATCGCGGTCGGCAGGCGATAAAATATTGGTGGAGCCGCGCCCTAAGGAGTGCGTTCCCGAGGGGGGGTGTGATCTTACTTCCGACTTCAAAGTCAAGAAAACTTCATCTGTCCCTGACCGGTATGAGCCAATGTTGAGATATATGTGCTCGATAACTGAGAGTGACCTTGAGTAGGTCAAGAAAGACTGCCATTGGGAGAAGAAAGAGGTGGTGATTCCGACCCCCGAGGAAGATATCACTACCTGTGTGGAAGAGTTTCTAAGTGTTTACACTTATCCTTTCATGCTGGGCCCTGTCGATCCCGTCATCATTGACTTTTATCGCCAATATCGAATAACCCTAGGTCAGATCCACCCTTTTTTACGCAGATGGTCATTCTGTTCCGATTTTTCGCGAGCAAAGTCGAAGGGACGCCTTTCGCCCTCGACCACCTCATCAGGCTATATAGACCTCATCTTTTTCGAGGTGGGTTAATAAATCTTTTACGTCGGGCCACCAAGGTACTGTTCTCGAGCATAGACAAGGATCGAGGGTGGATGGGTCGGTTCGTTCGAGTGAAGACTTCCGACCTAATTCCGGCGAGAAGATGTCATTTCCCGAGAAGTGGAATATGAAGCGTAAGTTCAATCCTTCCTTTAGCTTCTATTTACTGTTTTGTTTCCTTTACTTCTCCTCATCGACATCCTTTTCTATGATGTAGCAGTCGCTTGGATGCCTGGTGCGATTTCGAACCTCGAGAGTTGGGTTCGGACCCTAGCTTCGACCTCCTCGTACGATGAGCGCTCATGGCGCGATTTAGCAAGGGGCCGATGAGAGGCCAAAAATCACGGTAAGCCTTTTCTTCATGTATCTTATGGCTTCGTTAAAATGTTTCCCTCTTATACTCACTTGACTTCCTTTCATACAGGCCTCGAGAAAGATGCCGTCATGAGGCCCCCGTCCGGGGAGGAGGAGGTTTCGCTCCCGATCCCGAAGCCGACGAAGGAAAAGAAAAAGGGTCTCGCCCTACGAGACTCCAAAGCCCAAGAAGAGTAAGGCTCGTAAGCCGAAGAAAGATACCGCCCCTTTGCTCGCTGATGTAGCTCAGCAACTGAGAGAGGAAGAAGAAGATGAAGACGACGGCTCCGCATTGGTTGCTCAAGTGAAGAAAAATGCCGATGCCTCAAAGGCCGCTGAGTCAGTTGGGGTCGAAGAGACTCAACCTCGAACCGAGGGAATCTCGAAAGAGGGCTCGAGTAAAGTCCCCGAGTCGTCGGAGGCTGAAGATGCCTTTTGCCGAAATGAGCAATCGGCGGGTGTGCCTAAAGGGACTAGCTCTGAGGCCCTTCAAAATGAAGAGAACGCCCCAAGTGACTCGCTTGGGGCAATAGAAATTGGTGATTCGCTGATCCTTCCTACATTTTCTAAGGGGCAAATTCAGGAGGCCTAGACCATGAGGACCCCCGATGTGGAAAGAGCCCACGAAGGGGAGGACCTTTTCTGTGGTTGCTTTATGGGAGTCGAAGATGCTACCGGCCTGGGTGATGAATCGAGTCTCTTCGAAGAGGCTCAACGACTTTTGAGTCGGGTAAGCCTCAGCTCCCTTCATCGATATTACGCTTGCATTTATTTCTTCTTGCCTAATTTCCTTTCTTTCTACATAGGCCTTGATACTTCATCGGGAAGCATTTTCTAAATCCCTGGCAGAGCTGAGCCGATGCGAGGCCGATCTTCTAGGCTCACGAAGGAGAGAAATGCCTAAAAGTTGTACGACAGTCCCCGGGATAATTTGGTCGTCTTCGACTGATGACCCCAAATTTGCAAGGGCATCAGCCTCACTGTTCTGTTTTCGAGGTGCATGCTGTAGGGTCCATTCTTTAAACCGGTGTAGAGTTACCTGTAGTTTTTCCAAGTACCTCTACATTTGATCTTCTCGAACCTCGAAGGTCCTGTTGACTTGGTTAAACACAAGTAGGGAATCATATTTCGCCTCGATAACCTCTGCTCCCAAGCTTTTAGCTAGCTTGAGACCTGCAATTACTGCCTCATACTCGGCCTCATTGTTAGTCACTTAGGGGTTTTTGATAGATCGCCTAATTGTATTGCCTGTGGGGGGTTTCAAAACGATGNGGTATTTTAGTTTTAAGAAACCTTTTCTTTAATTAGTATGTTAATTAGGTTAGTTACGATTTATTAATTCTAGTTCATTAGTTGAATTTTGAGATTATTTGAATTGTTTGTTTGTTTCTCATCAGTTAATCTGTTTGTACTTGGGCTGGGGTTCATGCTTTTAGGCTCAGGCTTATGATTTCGGTTGGATTTCTAAATGGGTCAGCCCAGGGTCAACTCGACCCATAACCAATCTGAGGTTCAGGGGTAAAATTCAGGTAACTAAGGGGTAACTTGGGTAGTTCATCTAGGGAATCTTTTGGTAACCACCTCAGAAGCTTCCTAGAAGCTGAGAATAGACTTGCTTGGCTAGCAAATCAGAAAATGAGGGATCAAGTAGCAAAAATAAGAATTAGAAAGGGACTAGAATTGAAAAATAAAATCTGATAGTTGCCCTATTGCTTGCCCATAAAGGCATTGATCACGCCCAACTATGCCTTATAAAAGGACACGCGGACGTTGCAAATATAACCTGAGTATATATGCCCAGAGTCGAATCCACAGAGAATTAAAGTAAAGTCCCCGAGTCGTCGGAGGCTGAAGATGCCTTTTGCCGAAATGAGCAATCGGCGGGTGTGCCTAAAGGGACTAGCTCTGAGGCCCTTCAAAATGAAGAGAACGCCCCAAGTGACTCGCTTGGGGCAATAGAAATTGGTGATTCGCTGATCCTTCCTACATTTTCTAAGGGGCAAATTCAGGAGGCCTAGACCATGAGGACCCCCGATGTGGAAAGAGCCCACGAAGGGGAGGACCTTTTCTGTGGTTGCTTTATGGGAGTCGAAGATGCTACCGGCCTGGGTGATGAATCGAGTCTCTTCGAAGAGGCTCAACGACTTTTGAGTCGGGTAAGCCTCAGCTCCCTTCATCGATATTACGCCTGCATTTATTTCTTCTTGCCTAATTTCCTTTCTTTCTACATAGGCCTTGATACTTCATCGGGAAGCATTTTCTAAATCCCTGGCAGAGCTGAGCCGATGCGAGGCCGATCTTCTAGGCTCACGAAGGAGAGAAATGCCTAAAAGTTGTACGACAGTCCCCGGGATAATTTGGTCGTCTTCGACTGATGACCCCAAATTTGCAAGGGCATCAGCCTCACTGTTCTGTTTTCGAGGTGCATGCTGTAGGGTCCATTCTTTAAACCGGTGTAGAGTTACCTGTAGTTTTTCCAAGTACCTCTACATTTGATCTTCTCGAACCTCGAAGGTCCTGTTGACTTGGTTAAACACAAGTAGGGAATCATATTTCGCCTCGATAACCTCTGCTCCCAAGCTTTTAGCTAGCTTGAGACCTGCAATTACTGCCTCATACTCGGCCTCATTGTTAGTCAACTTAGGGGTTTTGATAGATCGCCTAATTGTATTGCCTGTGGGGGGTTTCAAAACGATGCCTAGCCCGGACCCCTTAACATCTAAGCGCCATCTGTGAAAAGGGTCCACGCCGCCGAAGATGTCCCGTTTTTAACAAAAGTTCCTTTTCGACCTCAGTTGCGAGGGCTGGCGTGAAGTCGGCCATGAAGTTTGCTAAGATTTGAAACTTGATGGTCGTTCGGGGTTGATACTCGATATCATACCCACTGATTTCGACGGCCCATTTAGCCAATCGGCCTGAGAGTTCGAGCTTGTGCAGAACATCTAATGATCGATACCTCCGCAAAAATCATCAAAATCAAATAAGATGTTAACGATCGTTATCCACCAATGGAAATTCGGAACTATATAGGAGTTTGAGTATATATGGAGACGAAAAAGGAAAACAAAAGTTTAGGAATGTATCCGCTGTGTATAACAGTGCGTGATTTCGATTTGGAATGCAGTATCTCAAATTCGAGCACAATTGCAGGTTTGCTCTATTTTTTCAATGCTGATGTTATCTGAATTTCACGTGTTCTACAATTTTACTACAACTTATCTACAATAATACTACATAATAAATATAGTTCAATTGTTATGTCTCTTCAAATATTCTGTCAAAAATACTGAACTCATTAATGTACAGAGGTCTAAATTGTAGATTCTTTTAATTGAGTGCAGGTTCATCTTATTATCGTATGTCTAACGTGGTACAATTGTCAACGAATTATAACACTATTGGAGAAGTATCAGGAACAATGAAGCTGATTGATAGGCCAACATCTCCGGCAATTGTGGAATATGAAAGTATCATCATAGTAGAACATAGACCAAATGTTATTGAAGTAGGCCAAGTTTACCAAGACAAGCAAACAATTGTCAGTGCAATGAAGCACTATTCTATCATGAATAAGTTTCAATTTAGGGTGAAAAGGTCTAGTACAAGAAGGTAGGAACATTTTATTTGTCAAATTCGTATTTTGTATAAATTGTAGTTTATTTGTATATAAATTGTCTAATATAAGATTTTTGTGCATAAACAGCCTCGTATTTTGTAGCTACATTTTTCATAAATTTTTTTTAATTATTTTAAGTTGTAGCTACTGCCTTGTATGCGTCGGGTGTGAGCACGTGATTTTTGCCCTATATGAATTACTCCCACAGATTCAAAATAAAATAGTTTTTCCATTATTCGCAATTTTGTGAATTTTTGTAGCATTGTTTTGTTAACTGTTTGCATTTGTCTATGCATTTTAATTAGAAAAATACAAAAAAAATGTGTTGCATGTGCATTTAGAGTTTAACTTTGCATTTTAAGAATTAATTAGTAATTGAGTTGTGTTTATAAAAAGGGAAAATCACAAAAATAGTTTATTTTTGCATTTTTAGTTTTAATTGTTGAACTTTGGTAGTTTTCTTTTAATTTGGTTTTAATTAATTGTGTTAATCATAATTTAGAGTTAAATTAATTTAATGTGGTAAGACAATTTGATTTAGGAATTAATTTTTGTTTCATTTTTAGTTTTAATTTAAAAGGAATTAAAAGAAAAGAATTGAAAAGAAGAGAGCTGGATTTTGGGCCATGTCCAGTTTAATTCGTCCAGGCCCAAACCATTTCTTCTTCCACAACCCGCCAGCCCAGTTCCCTGACCCGTCTCTCGTTGAGACCAAACGACCCCGTCCCCCCCCCCCCCCTTCAATCCCAGCCATCGAGGTTCCTTGATCCAACGGTGGAGAAGTGGGGGGTCACTTAATATATAATTGTCTGAAACGTGACCCCCCCCCCAAACTCGTCTCTCACAACCCTTGGACTCCCTCGTCATCTCCGCCTTCCACCGCCGCCTGCCGCCCGCCGGAAATCGCCTACGGCGGCGGCTGGCGGCCAATCAAGCCCAAATTCACACCAGATCATCGCCTCACCCCCCTCTTTTCCAATCTCCATTCCTTACGCCTCAAATCTGGCTAGATTTCTTCGAATCTTAGATCAGAAACACCGAACCCTAGAGCGCCGCCCTCAAATCCTCCACCACCGGCCAGCGGCGCTACCTCTGTTCAACGTCAAATCCACACCCTGGCACCTCCTTCCCTCCCTCATTCCAAATCCTCACCTAGATTCCTTCAAACACCCCTGAAACCCCTCAAATACCGAATCAGAATTAAACCTAAAATCCCAAGCCAAGTTTTGATTGCAATTTCGGGTTTAATCTGGTTTTAGTCGGGTGCTCTTTGTAAGAGCATGCGATTAATACCAAATTTGGCCGGAATATCAGAGAATGGAAGACCCAGGTGCTGACTCCTGACCCTCCTTTTGTTCTTTCATTTTCAATTCCCATGTATTTCTCTATTCATGAACAACAAGTGAATGCTAGCTATGTGATTCAAGTGAAAATTTGATAGAATGCAAGTTACATTTACCTAGTTTTCTTTCTAGTTCTCATATTATTTTCAATGCTCTATAGTAAAATTCTAGTTATAAATGTCAATCAGGATTTTACCTTCGTTATTTGTGTATTTTGAATCCATGTGCGAGAATGAGATATTCTGAATCTATGTTTGTGAGTAGGAGTAAATCTGAGCTTGTAATGATAAATGAACTATAGACTTTAGCACATTCAGTTTTATCTTTGATCTAATGGTGTGGACCACTGATCTTTGCTTAGTCTCTGTTGAAGATCAGTGAGGTTTTAATTTTGATGTTTATCTAGGTGCTAAGTTTTGGCTTGTGTGTATAATGACTTACACAGATCCTGTTTTAGTAAGCATGTGCACTTATGAGTTTAAGATTTTAGACCCATGTTCATTCATTAGGCAGTTGATTTTATAATTAGGAATAACATCATAACTTTCCCCTATAGTTATGGTGTTTAATCCTAAGAGCATTCAGGCAGTTGATTTTATAATTAGGAAGATGTTGTTTCGAGTACCTAATCTGAAGTTCAATGTTTTGTTTTATCTTGCTCAAATGGCTAGTTTGGTTCTACAGTTAGAGTGAAATGTTATATAGCTTGGGTATTTGTATTTCAAAAGGGGCTTTTCAATGAATTTGGGACCTGTTTTAATTTCTGGATATTCCCAGACTCTCATTAGTTCATCATGTTTGGTTTTCCTTCTTCTTCGAAAGTTGAATCGGTTAGATAATGCCAACACGTTAATTTGAATCATATATTGTTTGGGTTCTCCATAGCTGAGTTTTGACATGAGATGATGGGTAATTTATGCAATTGGAGGTTGTGTTTATCATGGAATACATGCATTAATTCTAAAAGAAATATGTTTTACCTTTGGTTTAATGGTTATTAGTGTTTGTTCAATTCCTGATTTTATAAATGATAACTGGACTCAAATGTAACTGCTGAGTCATGTGTTAGGCCATCATCGCTGGCCCAATTGCAACCACTGTCCTTCTGAAGTCACACCGCTGAGCTGGGCTTCACCTGGAGCCCAGTATCTTTACGTATTGAGCCCACAACAATGGTCAGTTGAGCATGTCTTCTTTCACCAGCTGGGCCATTTTGTAGTCAACTAAAGGGTGACCTTTCATAAATGGTTTATTTTATTGAACCATTGGTATAAGTTTGGGCCTGGGAAAAATCAGAACTCCATACGTTCTTTAGTTAATTAGTCTTGAATCTCTTTTAAAGGTAGATTGGAGGTGTGCCATATTAGACAATAAAATAGTTTATGGCCCTCCGAACTCTAGTTTGAATACCTTTTAAAACGGAATTGAGGTGCGCCGCGCCAAATAAAATTTCAAATGCGTGTCCCTCACTTAATTATTTCTTTTAAAATTCTTAGAATTCGAGGCGTGCCATTTAGCAAATTTTCATGGCCCTCGCAAAGTTAAAAACGCGTAGTTGCTTTAGGCGCGCTATTTTAATAACATTACCCTCCTAAACTCGGGTGTGCATTTCATGTGACCCAAATCTAAATCTTTATAACGTTGAATAAATGTGTTTCGGATTGCGGGTGCATTTCATGTGATGCGATCCAAAGACATATTTTAGACGACGTTAAATCTTCTTTAAAATAAATGAAAGCGGTTTTAAAGTTAAAAATGCACATAGGTCTAAAATGTTTTAAATCAGATAATTATGCCAATTATAGCAGTTGAGCGACCGTGCTAGAACCACGGAACTCGGGAATGCCTAACACCTTCTCCCGGGTTAACAGAATTCCTTACCCGGATTTCTGGTTCGCGGACTATAATACAGAGTCAATTTTTCCTCGATTCGGGATTTGAACTGGTGACTTGGGACACCATAATTATCCCAAGTGGCGACTCTGAATTTTTAATAAACAAATAAATCCCGTTTCGACTGTCATTTAATTAGAAAAACTCCCTTATACTATACGCTCCTTTCCGGGGATGTAGGTAAAAAGGAGGTGTGACATCGGGACAATTGTACGTGGCACTTCAAGTCCACCAGCATAAGTGAATCAACATTGTTCAAGGTTAGAAAATTTAACAGCTTGCACACATGCTCTTTGATGGACAACACATACATACAACGCAAACCTACTGCCATGGTTGTGGGCAGCATGGTGATGCCACAATATGCAGATCCTAAGACAATATACACACCAAAAGACATACAAACTGATATGTTGTCGGATCATGGTGTGATCTTAAGATACATGCAAGCTTGGAGAGCAAAGGAAAATGCTTTGAAATTTTTGAGAGGTCATCTTGCTGATTCTTACGGTCGCTTGCCGAGTTATTTGTATATTCTGGAGAAGACTTATCCAGGGTCGGTAGTGAAATTGCAGAAGACTGAAGATGGCTGTTTCTTGTACGTATTTGTTGCACTTAGTACGTCCATCAAGGGTTGGGAGTATTTTAGGCCAATTGTAGTTGATGGCACCTTCTTGAAGTCGGCATATAGGGGAATCATGCTAACAGCTAGCACAATGGATGCAACAGGTATTGTAGATTAATTGTAGAAATATTGTTATAAAGTTGTTTATCAGTCTGTATTTTTTATACTCTGAAGTTTTATTACAGAAATTGAATTTCTTTTTGCCACATGTGTGAGAGGTAGCATATTACCACTGGCATACGCTGTTGTTGATTCAGAAAATGACACATTATGGAGGTGGTTTTTTGAGCAATTCAAACACGCATATGGTGAAAAACCAAATATGTGTTGTTTCGGACCAAAATGAGAGTATCTTGAATGCAACGTCTATTGTTATACTGGCATGCCACATTATGCTTGCATGTGGCATATTTAGACAAATGTAAGGTCAAAGTTCAAGAAGGGTCATCTAATGTTAAGCGAATTGTACTTTGTCATGGCACGATCATACACGCTTGATGAATTTAATAAAAGAATGCCAAAAATCAAAGAGATCGACATGCGTGTTAAAGCATACCTATACGATACTAGCTATTACAGATGGTCTCGGGTACATGCTACGGTCAACAAAACGTGGACGATGGCATCAAACATTGCAGAGTCATAGAATGCGATAACAAAAGACGCAAGAGAGCTGCCCGTAGTAGAACTATTAGAGTAGATGAGGACTCTTCTTGAACGTTAGACTAATGAAAAGTTATTGAATTCAAAGGGTACGTTCACATACCTTGGGGAAAAATACAACAAAGAGTTGGAGGACAACATGATATTATCGCAGAAGATGAGAGTAAGCTATAACAGTAACATCAGATCATTGATTCCATCAAACTAAATATATACGGTTAATTGTAGAAAAGTTGTTGAATAATTGTAGTTATTTTGTTTTTGTATTTCTTGCTGACAACTTATTGTGTGTTTGTAATGAAATTGTAGGTGAGGGCTTCCACAGATCACATCCATACTGTGATGGATGGTGTGAAGCGCTTCATTGTTTGCCTTCAAAACAAGAGATGTACTTATGGACAATTCCAGCTTGATGAACTTCCTTGTCCACATGCTTTGGCGGCTTTGAGGAACATGAGCGAGTCTTATGAAAATTATTGTTCCCCTTATTACACAAGGGAGAGTCTTTTGAAGACGTATGAAATACCAGTAGACCCGCTGCCTGACGAAAGTAAATGGAATGTGCTACAACATATAGCTGAAGAAGTTGTAATGCCACATACTAGGAAAAGACAACCAGGGAGACAGCAAAAATAAAGATACAAACCATATGATGAAGTAAATGTAAAAAAGTACAAGGTGTCACGTGGAAACTGTGGCGTAGAAGGACATAACAAAAGATCTTGTAAGAATGCTCCCAAAAGGAAACAAAGATTGATACAGCGACAAGATTTTTTTTCCCTGAGTAATGTTGATGATAATTTGTCCTTTAAGACATAGGAAGTTGTAATTGTGTTGCAAATTTGAATAAAGTTTTTATTTCTGTTAGACATGAAATGTTTGATAAAAATATTTCAACTCTTAATGCAATTGGTTTGTAGTTATTTTGTTCAAATACTGAGTTTATTTATTACTTTTCAGCATTTACTAACAACACTGCTTTAAATTGAATGGATTATATTTTTTTGTATAATAGTTGTAGATATAATTGTAGTTAAAATATAAAAAATTATATAGGGACAATATCGAGATCAAGTACTAACAACTTTCAACCAAAAAAAGTCATAAATGTTTTCTATTCCAAGCAATAAAATTTCTGGACAAAATAACAAAACAAAAAGATAAAATAACTGTATCACAAATCTGCCACAAATAAATTACAACTGACTTGTTCTTAGTTGACATTTTGTCTACAACTTTACTACAAACGAGCTACATCTAAACACCTTAACTACAATTTTTCTACTGAGAAGGGCAAGTAATTCTTCTTTTTCAGACTTGTATTCTCTCGTTCACAGCTGGTGCACCTTTTCTTCTTGCTAATCTTCCAGTCACCTCACTTTCACTAATTGCACCAAGCTCTTATTTTTTCTTAGCATAATCCCAAAGTAGCGCTCCATAGTGTCTACGGTGTTGAACAATATCAGAAAAGTCATCCTTTAAAATCGATAGCTCTCCAATGCTGACATATTCTGCAAATGCCGTCACGTATTCACCACATTCACAGCAAAAAAATAATAGGGGAAAATATTTAGCATTCAGTGTAAAATACAATCTGCTAAATATATAGAAAGAATAATAGGGTAGCTTTTTCATACAGTGATCCCTCTTTTTGCTGGGGTATCTCATCGACCAACCAATGAATGTCAAGAGGGTCAGTAATACCTTTTTCAATGTATGCCTTTGTGTTCTTGTAGTTGATGTCTGGTCGCTTGCCGTAGAAGACAGTGCATGACAAGTAGAGGGGGATCATAACAGCAAACTTGTTGACAACAGATTCAATAAGGGTGTGATTTCGTGAAGAGAGCATATAACCATAAACATATAAAACCCTATCGGTAATGTCAAACACAACCAACAACCAATGAAATTTCTCCACAATTTTCATGGGCATGATCACAAAATCAACTTGATCCCATGCACCATTTGCAAGTAACCTGTACCCCAATATGTATTCTGATACGACATCGT
Organism: Nicotiana attenuata; assembly: GCF_001879085.1. Lineage (NCBI taxonomy): Eukaryota > Viridiplantae > Streptophyta > Magnoliopsida > Solanales > Solanaceae > Nicotiana > Nicotiana attenuata. The sequence goes on along the minus strand of NC_031990.1, from coordinate 46,356,099 downwards.
GGGGTTTGACTACAACAAGCTTCTTATTAGCAGGAGCGTTAATGTACCTCTGATAAATTTGTTCAGTTCTAGTCTTGAAAATACAATCAGTTATTGTAAATCGTGTTTTGTTTTGAGGACCATACTTTCCTCTCTTCCTTAAATAGTATAAAATAACATCAATTTGTTGCAAAAAATAGATTTCATTATTTCTCAATGCTTCATACAATTTAACTACAAGTTTCAAACAAAAAAATTACAGAATTCTAAAATAATAGTATACTACACCTAATCATTAAATTCAGCTGGGGTATGTGTGTACCGACTTGTCCGGGATGTGCCAAAGTATAAAACCACTCCTTTTTATCAACTTTCTCCACTCCAAGATCATACCACGGCTTGAGCTTATTATCTTTTAAAGAATAAGGCTCCTTCCTCTTACTAAAACACATAGCAAGTTCAATTATTATGTAGTTTCAACTGGAAATCAAAAAAATTGTATGCACTCGATAATATGAAAAGTTGTATAATCTAACCTCTTTGACACCGTGTCGGTAGAGTATAACCACTTATTGAATTTTTCCAACAAGTTAGGATCAACATCGTCGCCAATAACCCCATGGATGCTTGATGAGGACAATTGGAGGTCCAACAGAAGTGCTTCCCCCAGATCTGTAATAAGGGAGAAAGGGGGATCTGGCATGCTTTCCAGGCCGTCTTGTTCTTCCCTAATGCACAGGTGTTGTTTCATCTTCATTAAGCTCGCCGAACTTAACAATCTGGGAGTAGTTTCTAGCAGCTCAAAATTATCAAGTGTTACTTCCCTTTTTCCAGACCTGGAGTCATTGTATGAATCACCTACATTGATGTAGTCGGCTGGTTCACCTTCAAAATTTAAAATAAAAGAACAACATTGTATGTTGGTTGAATCAGTTCTTCCTGAAAAATTGAAACATATATAAAACATGTTGTTCTTTTCCTATAATTATATTGTAACATATAATACCACTTAAATGTTGACAACAATTGTCTCCTTGTTGTATAATGTTTGCTTGTTGAATGGGAGATTGCAAATACGTAGTCTCCTTCTCCTTATTTAAGTGATCTCCTTGTATGCCAACTTTAGCATCCTGTTTTGGGGAGGCCACATGCATAGTTTCCTTCTCAGTTACAATAAATGTGTACAACTTAATAAAATTATAGGTAATCTGTACCAAACAGAATAACACTGTAGAAAAATTGTAGTTTAGTTGCAGTAAATTTGTTGAAATGATATCCTATAGCTGAGATGCAATATGTATTGTGAAATGTGTTGATAAAACGTACTAAATCATACCTGCAATTTCTTCATCCAATGCCCCTTGAAATTGGGAAGATAAGTCAATACCTACAGCAACATTCTCCTCATTTTGAATGTCATTCACTTGTCCTGTAGCTAAGAAAATAATAGGAAATATAATGTAGATTATCTGTTGGTAATTTAGGTATATATAGATATAATGTAGGTATAATGTAGATATAATATTGAATATAATTGTGTTAAAATTGCTGAGATACATGTTTTACTGCTGCTGGCCAACACTGGTTTATCACTATTGTCCGGATTGTGTTAATTGTTCTTTTCTTTGTAATGCTCATCATTTTTTGTAGAACTGCAAGTAAACTACAAGAATAATTTGTTAGCCTAAAATTGCTGAGATACATGTTTTACTGCTGCTGGCCAACACTGGTTTATCACTATTGTCCGGATTGTGTTGATTGTTCTTTTCTTTGTAATGCTCATCATTTTTTGTAGAACTGCAAGTAAACTACAAGAATAATTTGTTAGGCTATATACTTTATGAATGATAATAGAAATATAGACATGGTAGACATTATTGTCCAAAATGAATATATTTCGAATCAAACCTTAGTATCAATGTTATTATCCTTTTGACTGTTTATTGCCTTTAAAACAGACTTGATGGAATCATTGAGTAGCTCTCGAATGCTACCTAGTTCTTCAAAAACTTAAAGAACAAAATATTGTTATAATGTATCTTACAATTTTATATATATATATATATATATATATATATATATATATATATATATATATATATATATAGAGAGAGAGAGAGAGAGAGAGATCCACGATGGATTGATTATTCTATCATTCAATGCAGATAACCATATTTTGTCATTACTAGCTGTCCAGTTAAGTATGCGGGGGATCAAATTACCAATCTTTGTAGCTATATCAATGTTGACTATAGAGCAACACTCATACAACCATATTTGCATAGCGAGTGCAAAACCTCGAATGAGATAAAAATGCACAGAAGGGTTGAGCTTGTGCCTCACGTACATAAGCAATTGACCATAAGCATCGATACCCCATGCGTAATTCGCATACTGCCCCAAATCCACCAAGTAGAACCTAAAATGGTCTATCAAACCTAAATTATCTTTGTCTGAAGGACAGATGGATAATTCTATCAGATAGAGTATACACAGCTTGACTGCATCCTCATCGTTCACCCAACTACAGCTGGTTACAATATCTTTCAAGTATGACTTCTCAACTTTTTTCTTATTTGGAAAATAGCTCCTCATTATTTTACTGTCATAGTTAGTTGTGTAACCAAAGTCCGTCACTTATGTAAAACATCTAAGGCCGGTGGTAAGGGCAAACTCCATCAAACCAAAGTTAAGCATGTCCCCCTTTATCTCTGTTGAAAAAAAAAAATCAGAACCAGATGCGTTCAATTCATACTTCATGAAAAGGTGAATTGCCTTTGGAAACATATTTTGGGCAGGGAAAGAAAATGCCCAAAACATGTCTTCTTAAATAATTTTAACTCATTTTCAGACAATAATATCTTGATTTGGCCAGGAACAGCCGGGCCGGATAATGTCTGGAACCTACTGATGCCATAATCAACATGATGTGGTGCAAAAATTCTTCGATTCTGCACCAAAAGAAACAGTAAGTTAATAAAACTTGTTTGAATAACAAAAAACAAAATAAAATATTTCTACGACAATTTAGCTACAATTAGAGAGATATTAATACATTGCATACAAGTAAGTTACAAATTTAGTAAACATATATAACAACTGATTACATTGAAGCTACAAATGCATTGATAAAATTATGTTTAGAGCAAGAAATTATAAAGTAGCAACTAGACATAATATATACAATTTTTTTACAAAAAAAAAACTAACATCTACAAAATAGAGCAAATAATAACCAATAAAACAACCTAAATCATGTAGTAAATTACCTAACAAAATGATTTACAATAATATACAAGAAATCTACAATCTACACCGCAATGTAGACAAGTTGATAACCTACAGCAAATATACACAATGTAGACAAAATTTCTACAAATACAAAAAAAAAAAAAAAGTATAGTCATGAGAATGAGAATAGTTTTTTTAACTTTAAAAAAAATATATATATATTTACTAAAATTTTACCTTCTCCAATGACTGTTTGGGTTTTGATTTGGGTGATTTTTTAACCTTCTTCTTTTTTGAAGGTTTGACAGTAGGAGAAACTCTGATTTTTTTGCAGCTTTCGAGATAAATTCTTCTTCGATGAAATCATCATCGCGAGTAATTTCTTTACCCTTCCGCTTTACTGAGTTAGAAGATGTCGAAGCTTCACCAACATCTTTATCATGCTTAAGTTTTGTTCGAGCTTCTGCCCTAGCTTCGCGAGGAGAAAGCTTGGACTTTGTCCTTGCTTTTGCATGTGCCGATTTCATTATTTTTTTAGGTGAATCCTGTGAGAAAACACCCAAATCAAAAGTTGGAATATCACCAACATTTAATTTTTTTTGGGTAATATTCGAAACTGCTTTCTTCTTCATTGAAAGGGAAGCAAAATCAGTAGCAGCTACTATTTTGGGAGAATTTAGAGCTAGAATTACGAAAAATTGAGAGAGAATTTGAAAAAAAAGGGAAAGACGGGCGTTAATGGAGTGAGATAGTGCAGAAATGTGGGGGGTATGGAGAGAGAAACGTGGGGGGAGTCGGATATGTACGTTAGAGAGATTATAGGAGTTAACTGATTCTCATTAAATTCTTAAAATGTACATAATTAGTAAATTGTATATGTAATTAAATTAAAACTTGAGCAGGGAGGGTAATAAAGTTTCAAATAGTGTATAGGAATGTAAAGATCCTTAATCAATATAACAAACTTCCTATACGAATATTTACAACTTTAGTCTCACGTTAATTATGAAGGAACTTTTACATTCCTATGCCATATAGGAAACTATATTACCCTCAATGTTTAAGGTTTGATATAATTACATTTAGTATACCTAATTACCAATTATATACCATAAGGTGTTTTAACTGCACATTAATTGTACCTTATATCACTCCTAAATTTATGGTACAGTATATTCTGCCAAATCCCCATCCCCCCACGTTTCTCTCTCCCAACCCCACACCCTCACCCACGTATCACCACACACCCAGAAATCAGAAAAACCAGAAAAACAATTGAAACCCTCTGCTAAATCCAGAAAATCAATTGAAACCCTCTACCATTAACATCCAAAATCAAGGTTTTTTCTTCTACAACCGGTCAAATCTTCAAAGTTTCATACACAGTAATAACTTTTGATGGTTATGATTTCAGGTTCCTTCAGTAATATAAGAGGAAAGGAAAAGAGAGCAGCAATTCCACCATTGACAGCCATTAAAAAGCTTTGAAGCTTTGAATTCAGATTTGGGTTTTCGAAAATCATTATTTGTTTGGATTGGGTGTTGTTATAAATAATTGGGAATATGGGTTGGAGTTTATATCTCAATTTTGAGGGGTTTTGGTGAAGATTAGACTTGGTTTTGGCTGAATTTCAGATTGAAATTCGAAGAAGAAGAAGACGTATATTGCAGAAATTGTAGAAAAATTATAGATAAATTGTAGAAAAATTGTAGACTGTTGTTTATTTATTTTTGAGCTTTGTGTTTTTGTGTTAAAAGTTGTGATGGGAGCTTGTTATTCCACTTCGTCTGTTTTGGAGCTAACTTGTGCAGAGGAGAAGATGTTTTTTAAGTTATATATGTTGCTAAAACTTTAAATTCAAGAAAGTATGGTTGTATTGTATTTAAAGAGGCGTGAATTTGTAGAATAGGTTGAATGTGAGGAATGAGTCAAATAAGACTCACAATGTCTTATTTTCTACATTTAATCTACAACAAAACTACATACCATTTGAAAAATTAGTATGAAAATACAGAATTTCAATGTTTCTATAAATTATCTACAAAATTTCTTAAGAAGATCTATCCCTTCATCATGTTTTTTTGGATTCCATATTTAGCATAGCGGTTTCGTAAGGAGTAACAAGAGCATATAGGAGAATCAAAGAATTGTAGCATAATCGGGATTTTCGACATAATTGCGTTTTTTGCAGAAGATTTGTAGAAGTTTTAGTCGTTTTTGATTTATGAAAAACAGAAAACAAAGCATCTACAATCAGAATACAAATAATCTACAATTTATCGATAAAATATCTACAAACTGAGTACATTGAATTTTAATATCCCAATTCCCATTCAATTGTAGCATAATTGGGATTTTCGACATAATTGCGGTTTTTGCAGAAGATTTGTAGAAGTTTTAGTCGTTTTTGATTTGTGAAAACAGAAAACAAAGCATCTACAATCAGAATACAAATAATCTACAACTTATCTATAAAATATCTACAAACTGGGTACATTGAATTTTAATATCCCAATTCCCATTCAATTGTAGCATAATTGGGATTTTTGACATAATTACGGTTTTTCAGAAGATTTGTATAAGTTTTAGTCGTTTTTTTATTTGTGAAAACAGAAAATAAAGCATCTACAATCAGAATACAAATAATCTACAATTTATCTACAAAATATCTACAAACTGGGTACATATTTGGACTCAACATGCTTCCCCTGAAATGTATGTTTCACATTTTTTATACATATTTTTGTCCAAAACAGTACTAAATCATCCACTTAAATATAATTTTTATACAATGTTATTCAACTTTCATACAATAAGTAAATGAATAAAAGAAAAATAAATAAACAACAGTCTACAATTGTTCTTCAATTTATCTACAATTTTTGCAATATACGTCTTCTTCTTCGAGTTTCAATCTGAAATTCAGTCAAAACCAAGTCTAATCTTCACCAAAAACCCTCAAAATTGAGATATAAACTCCAAACCATATTCCCAATTATCTTCAACAACACCCAATCCAAACAAATAATGATTTTTGAAAACCCAAATTTGAATTCAAAGCTTTCAAGCTTTTTAATGGCTGTCAATGGTGAAATTGCTGCTCTCTTTTTCTTTGCTTTGTATTACTGAAATTTGGACATAATTGCGTTTGATGTAGAAGAATTGTAGAAGATTTAGTCGTTTTTGATTTGTGAATTGTAGAAGAATAATCAATTCGTTTTTGAATTGTAGAAGAATAATCAATTCGTTTTTGAATTGTAGAAGAATAATTGCGTTTGATGTAGGGACACTAAATTTGAAACGAAACTGACGAAGAAGATTAATGTGCGTGATTTGCGTTTGGAAGATCTGGAAGAATATTTAATCCCCCAATTTTAGCGCCTAAATAAGGAAGCCTACAGCCACAATGATTCCTTATTTAATGCATGGTCTATATTTTGTAGAAATACTATTAGCATGAAGGGTAATATGCAAACTATGAACATATTTGGTAATATAGTTTCCTATATGGTATAGGAACGAAAATTTCCCAATTATGAAGTGACTAAACTTATGATCTTAGGTCATTGGCCTAAATAGGGATCCCAAAATCGGCTATATGTGCATTTGCCCATTCACTTAACACAATGCTATTTGGACACTTGGTTGGGCCCATTTTACCTGGAGGGAGGCCCAAACCCGCACGGCCCATTTACCCGTTTCTAACATCTCCCTTCTTCTTCTACCTTAAACCCTAAACTCCGTATGCCTGCCATTGTAACTGGTCCTAAAACCCTAATCACTATATTGCTGTCTCCTTGGTTTTATTTCACCTCCAATCCAAATTTTAGCTCATTACGTAACTGGGTGCGATATACTTCTGCGAAAAGCTCTGAACTTCGAGCTCTCCATTGAATCATGAAGGCCAAGAACCTGAAAAAGAAGAAAGCTTCAGCTCAAAAAGGGAACACCCAGAATGGAAAAAAGAGATTTTCAATTGAAAATGACCCATTTTTCAACGACTCGAAAAGGCGAAAGAGGTTTGGAGATGATGAAGATATAGAGAGCAGTGATGATGATGATGAGGAACTTTATGGTTCTGATGATGAAGGAATTAGGGATAAGAAAGAGGGTAATGAGGAAGAACAGGAGGAGGAGGAGACGGCGGCGGAGAGGAGAAAGAGGGTGGCAGAGGCATATTTGAAGAGAATAAGGGAGTCGGCGAGGAGGGAAGAGGAAGAAAGAGAGAGTGAGGATGAAGGGGGTAGAGAGGAGAGGGAAGGGATGAGGGACTCAGTGGTGGCAAACATTCTGCAGCAGGAGCAGATGGAGGAGAGTGGTCGTGTCAGAAAAGCTATTGCTTCCAGGTGTGTGATTACTCAATGCAAATTGGTTATTATACAAGAAGGGAATTTGTGTTTAATTTCAGTATACTCAAATATGTTGCTAAAATATATATCAAACAGTTGTCATAAATCTGTAACCAGTATCTTTCTTCTTTCTTATGTTGCGAGCATGTGTTGTGGAATTAAGCATTCCTGCGGAAATAGAAAAGCAGATGCTTTTCCCTTAGCTGGTGGCTAGCCTCTTCTATTGTGGGCATGGATAACGTGATAGATTTTACTAAATTTATAAGTGTTGAATTGGGTCGCCTGCGCCAAGGGTATGGTTCAGTGATTAGGTATATGAGTAACAACTTGGAGATCCCATGTTTGAATCCCAGCTATAACTCCATATGTGAGCTGGGATTATAGGTTGTAGCAGGACGTGGGGTGGGGGGTTATTCAAGTTGTGTTAAAGCTGAACTAGGCTCCATCATCACCAAGCTGACTAATTGAATATGTTGATTATGTTCAGAGGGCCAACTAGTTTGAGCAGAAGCACCACGAATAACTCACCCTTATTTCTGGTTTTAGTCTTAAAAGTGTTGTGTTGCACATTGGGCTATAATTGAGTTTTGTTTGAGTTGATACCTGCCACTTTACTAACTCCTATCTAGAGAATCAAATAATTTGTATGTAAGCTGTTCTGTGTTCCACTATAACGGTGATAAGAAAGATTATTCAAATTTCATAAGTGGTTAAAATAACGAAGACATTGTTTTAGATAGTTATTGACTATTGAGTTATTCCATTTATTATATTCTCCAGGATTCAGAAGCCGACTGAAGGATTTCGCCTTTTAGTGAAACATCGACAGTCCGTAACTGCTGTGACTCTATCTGAGGATGACTTAAAAGGATTTTCATCTTCTAAAGATGGTACTATTGCTAGCTGGGACGTGGACAGTGGAAAGAGAGAAAAGTATGCTTGGCCTACTGATGAAGTTTTGAAGTCGCATGGTGCTAAGGAGCCACAAGGTCGAGCAAAGAAACATAGTAAGCATGTTTTAGCTTTAGCTGTCAGCTCTGACGGCCGCTATTTGGCAAGTGGAGGCTTGGATCGTCACATTCATTTGTGGGATGTCCGAACACGGCAGCATATTAAGGTATTTAGATGGGTAATCAATGCAGGTTATGATCAACTTTAGATTCTGACTCTCTCTCTCTCTCTCGAATTATCCTTAAAGCCAAGTGATAGCTTGGAACTCGTGTTGATAAGAGCTCTCCCTGCAAGTGGAATAGTACTCAATTGACTCAATTGTTTAGAGCTAGTTGCTCTCTTCAATGCTGAAAGAGGCTTAAAAATGGGTTCATATCATCTCCAATCTATTAATATCCGTTAAAAACATTCTTAAATTTATGCAGAAATACTGACCATGTTTTGATTAACAAAAATAAAGACCTATCTTTGATTAATTCCCTCATGTCCTGTTAGTTGTGAGTGCTTTCACGGTTTATTTCTTTAACTCTTCATTGCCTTTCTAACTCAGAAGTAATGCTTTGTACAGGCATTCCCTGGTCATAAAGGACCTGTTTCATGTTTGACATTCAGACAAGGATCTTCGGAACTTTTTTCAGGGTCGTTTGATCGATCCATCAAGATATGGAATGTGGAAGATAGAGCTTATGTGAACACTTTATTCGGTCATCAAAGTGAAGTTCTGTCCATTGATTCCTTGAGGAAAGAAAGGGTGTTGACTGTTGGACGAGACCGAACCATGCACTTATGGAAGGTAGTCAATGGCCTTTCATCTGCTTTTCAAGCAGTTTATTTCTTTTCTAGCAATGTATCTGCTTAGTAAAAGAAATTCTTATTGTTAGTTAGCTATTCATTGAGAAATTTGTTTCGTATGAAGAATTTAAACAAAAGACCTGCTCCATCCTTGTTGATGAGATGTAGTTTTCTTGTGAAAGGTGTAATCTACTCTGAGTTTTGATCCCTCATCCCACATGTCCTTCCTTAGTACCTGAACCTTTTAGGATCTAAGATGTTTCCAAAGCTCTGATGTTAGATATGCAGTTACATTTAATTGAAAAGATTCGTTACTTTTCAAAAAGAATAACGTATTCTTTATTCTTGAGTTTGAGGATAAAAAGGCATGTTATTTAGGTTAACCCCTAGTTTTAAAGATACACAATTAATAGATTGCATGTTGTCAAATTTAAGTTGATGAATCCTCTTTTTTTATGCGGCTGTAAGAACAGCGAACAAAACATTCTTGATTACTTACTCCCATATTCAATCGGATGTTAGAAAGTCTTTAAGCGGATTCTAAGGTCAGGTTACAGATGTTGCTGATCCATTCTTCCTGAGAGGGTCTCTTGTCCTACTATGAAGTTGACTGGGGGATATTGTTTTTCTGTTAAAATCATGATTATTTAATTCCATTTTAATGTATTGTGGTTCAACACATATGCTCACCATATATGTAGTCCTATAATTAACAGCTTTGAAAAGAAAAAAAAATGGCAAATTTGGTTGAAATTCTTTAAGTGAAAGTATGTTAAGAGGATTCTATGACTAGGTACTTCCACCCTTGGTAACACTGAAGGCAACAAGGCTCTTTCAAATTCAAAAAATTTTAAGAACAAATTTTGAAGTGTTCTGTTAACAAGTTATATTATTTTCGCAGCTAAACTTCGCTAATGCATCCACATATTTAAAATGGCTTACATAATTTCTTTTTCTCCCCTCCCTTTTCTGGTCATGCATATGGAAACATAATAGTAGCAAGAAGATGCTAATATGATGCAAGCTTTAACAGGAACAATGTACCCAAATCCTGACCTTGACTATGTCTTGAAGCCAATCAAAAATCATAATTAGGCACCAACTGTTACTACAGCTTCTAACCACTCCTTGGTGGGGAAAGACTTTCCGTAGACTCGGATAGGCCCAATTTTATTCAACTATTAATGAAATGAATGAACAAAAAATCTGCTGAGTAACTTAAAGATGGAAATAGCAAGTCGTGCAGCGTCTATGATTGTTGAAACACTGTTATTGAATCAGCTTAAGATTTTAAAGATGCTGCAAGACTTTATAAACTTCCGGATTCCTATAGTGCCAGTTTCAAAGCCATGAAGCATGGTAATTGGATTTTCATTTTCTTTTCTGGTGAAACCGAAAGCACAATAGGAGATGATAAAATATTATGAACTAATAGCAAACGGGAAGTAATTTTACAGTTCTTTTGTCTCTCCTTCTTGGCCTTTACTTATATATCAAGTTCTCAAAGATAGTTCTGACTCTTGATATTTTTGGTTCCTTCTTTCCCGTCAATAGGTTCCAGAGGAATCTCAATTGATATTTCGCGCTCCAGCAACAAACCTTGAATGCTGCTGTTTCATCAATAATGACGAGTTTTTATCTGGTTCTGATGATGGAAGTATTGAGCACTGGAACGTATTAAGGAAGAAACCTGTCCACATTGTAAAAAATGCACATGCTTCATTGCAATCAGTGGGAACCGAACCGAGAAATGGGGCTCTATCAAATGGCCACATGGGTAAGCTTTAAGATCATTCTTCAAATTTTTCTGTTACATCTCTCCTATGATAGGGTTTTCTATTGTAAGTTTTGCTAGCATTATTTTGCTTCAGTAGGAATTCTTTCACTAAAAAGATAATTGAAAAACTAAAGCAAATGTGGTGTTCAATCTTGCAGAAAATGGCACCCTGAATCCTGAGAGTCGTTCCTCATCAGCACTCTCTTGGGTTAGTGCGCTGACAGTCTGCAGAAATAGTGATCTTGCTGCATCAGGAGCTGGCAATGGGTCAGTTCGTTTGTGGGCAATTGAAAATGAATCCAAAGGAATCCGGCCATTGTTTGAGCTCCCAGTGGTAAGGAATCTATTAGTGTGTGTCCATCTGATTCTTTGGAACTTTTTTGGATTTTGATGATCCTAAGAATCCGTAAACTTAAGTTATACCCAGGACTCAGGAGTAGAAGGGATATGTGCGCATGAGTAGTACTGGCTTTTGTGGCTCAGAAACACCTTCAAGTATAACAAAAACGGAAAAGATTGTGTTAGAAGGGCATGGATGGGGTACCAACCCTGTACAAGCCTAGCGAAATATGTTAGCCATAGAGCATTATGGTGTCCTCTCAATAGAAATATGATAACTCTTTGAAGTTAGCCATAAAAATGTAGAAGTCTTGCAATGAACTTAAGCAGTTTTCCAAATGAGAACTCTGCTAATTGTTGCAAGTTCCTCCCCCTCCCCTCTCAACCCCAAGAAAATGCAGTATCTGCTCTTCATTTGGGATGTCAGAAAATGATATATCCTCCCCATAGGAATAAAGGTTTGCAGTCTCAGAGAATTGTAAATCGTAAGGATATAGTTTACCCATCAATAAAAACAAAAGGTTGAATTTTCTAACTAATCATGGTTGTTCATGCACTTAATAGTAAAGATTCATTGTTATGGTTATTTGACGAAGCTTAATACTTATATAAATTGCCTTTTTGTATCCTTATTCATTGATCTTTATGCTCAATGTAACTGGCAAATGAGATTACGTGTTCAATTCTCTTCTGCTCTGATTTCTATTGGAACTTAATTAATGAAACATTATTTCTAGGCTATTTGTGTAATGCCTGTAAACTTCATGTTGCTTCTGAGGAATAATGTAATGCTGATAAGATCATTGTTTTAATGCAGGCTGGATTTATAAATTCTTTAATTTTTTCAAAATCAGGACAGTTCTTGGTTGCTGGAGTAGGGCAGGTGAATGGTTCTTTCTCCATTTTTATGTTTCAATATCTTTCAACTTTGCGAAACAGATAAAAAGATTTAATTTCTTCCATGATTGCTTGTTTTGATGATCCACTTCACGATACAACAACCTGTCAGTTAAAATTTTTATACATCAACCGGTAACAAATTTTTGCTTGGTGGGTCTTTTTGACTGAGGTCAGTGTCCTCTTAGGACTATCGGTATTTGGGATAATAAACTTGATTTTCATAAAGGTCACAAGCTTTTCTCCCTTGTGAACTAAAGAACATTTGTGTTCTATACCAAAAAAAGCTTCTTAGAAATACGGGTAACAATATGTGGATATTATGAAACATACCTGGGTAAAAAGATACTATAACTTTTGCTATTGATCTAAAGGATATAAAGAATGTGCTTACGCATAATATACGTCATGAATGTGCAATCTCATCCATCATTCTCTAGCGCAGGGATTCATTGAACTCGCAACTGAATCATCGTTGATATTCTGTACATTGCTATTTTTATCTCATATACTATCGACTAATCTGATATGCATCTACTGCAGGAACCTCGCTTAGGAAGGTGGGGACGTATTGCTGATGTTCGAAATGGGGTTCTTGTGCAACCTTTGAAGCTTTCGTGATATTGACCTCGTTATTCATTGTCAATTTTGGCGCATGCTAAAAGGGGAATAACCTTCTCTGTACCTTTTTTGTGAGGTTAATATTTTTATGCTGTCAGTGAAAATTTTGATCTATCAATTTTGATGTCTTTTTCTTCTGTCGTTCATCTTGTTCATATTGAATCGGCTACGTAATAGTGAAATACGGAGCAATTTTAATGTATTAGTTTAAATTCATATGAAAGCCTCAGAAAGTTTGAAGGTTGTACTTATGCTTTACAAGAAACAACCAAAATCTAATCCAAACTCGGGAATTTTTATTTGTTTTCACAATTCATTTAGAAGAAGTAGAAAGTGAAAAGTTGTCTTCATTTGCTTACAGGTGAATCTATTAACATTTGGTACTCCTGGTCAAACATAATGCATGTACTACTTTTTCTAAGGTCTCAAGAGTGACAAAGATGAGTGATGAAGGCAAGATATCTTGTGCGAGTGACAAAGAGATGTTCTCTAATTTATTTCATAATAATAGTAACATCATAGGCGTATTAAGCAAAAAAAAAGTAGTTTCTTGTTGTTGGTAAATCCATTGGAACCCAGAAAAATATTCATTGTCGAAAAAAAATGGCTGGAAACTTATCTGAAAACTAGCTTTTTGAAAGATGTTTGAAAACGATGGTCTTAAATGGTGTTGCCTCAATTTACCAACGTCAAACGCAAGTGTCATAAATTTATAAGCCATTAAATTATAGAATCCAAGCTGTAATTTTAATCCTTGGAGTATTATTTTATTAATTGCATCGTGAATAACATAGTAGTCATAAAAACATCAAAATTGTTAGCAACAAGCGAAACTATTCACATATTCTAACTAGGCAAATCAACTCCACGATCAACCCAAATATTATTCTTTTGTTTTCATTAAGGTACCACTAATTTTTTTCTTAAGATAACACTTAGATTGATTCTTAAAATACATTTGAAAAAGAGAGATGAAATTGTTAAAGATAATTTAAAGAGGTAAGATTTAGGTGGCACAAATTGTCTCTACTTGTTTTTAAGATGAAAAATTACTTATTGTGAAATTTTTATCAATTTTAATCACATAATATATATTCAAGAATTATAATAAACTGACATGTCAATTTTAATGTAATTACCAACTATTGTGTATCTCTCATTAAAATTTTGGATCCATATTGGACCAGATACACATGTCATAATTATGAACATGTACTATTTTTTTATACATTAAATCAAGCCTTAACTCGATACAATTTTTCGAACATAACCTCAACAAGATAAGTTCCAAAAAAAGAAAATCTGAAAAATGTACAAACCAAATTGTTCTTTTATTTTATTTTATTTATATATTATATAGTGTATTATTTTGTGGCTTCTTTTTTTTCCCCCAAGGTCCCAAAAAAACAGCAAGGAAAATGCCTCTTTACACCGTCTCACAAATTGCTAAGTAGCAATTCCTTTCAACTTGCCCTATGACGATGATGATAATAACTAAACCGAATCCGATCCTCTCCAAATCTTGGTGCACGAGAACCTCACCAAACACTCTGCTTCCCTTTTTCTGCTTCCAATTCTAGGGCTTCTTTCTCCCTAGATCCAAGCTGTTGACAGTTTCATCTGGCTCCGCTCTTAAATGGCCATGTTCTGGCGTATGGCTGGTCTCTCCACTGCTTCTCCAGTGAGCCCCTTTAATTCTCTGCTTTATGCTGTAATTTCTTTGTATTATTATCAATTTTTAACTGTAGTGAAATGTTTGGGAACAATTTGAATGTTTTCTTTACTATCCAAAGTGTTTATCGATTGGAATTGTATTTGGTCTATATTGAATTGCGTGTTATGTATGTTGTGTGGTAGCACTCTCAATTTGGAATTCAGAATTGTGATAATGTAATTGTTCTGGGTCGTTTAGAGTTGAGTGCTTTTTTGGACTGAATTTCTGGTGGAAGTTTATAATTTGGGGTTCCCTGTTTACTTGTTGCTATTCTGACTATCTTAGTTATGCGTCTAAGAGATTGAGTGTTAGATTTACTTAAATCATAGAGCAATGGAACAGTGGCTCCATGTATAGGAGTTTTTCTGTGGAAAAGACAAGGTTCTTTACCTTAGCTGGATCTTGCTTGTGTTATCAAAACAGTAGGCAGGCAGCGAAGATATGACAACTATCTCTCGAGCACATTCTTATGTCCGGCCTCAATTGAAAAATAAAGTGGAATGTCTTACATAATTTTTAATGGAATATGAAAATTCTCTGCAGTTTTTTCTTTGGAATCCTCAGCATATTTTTCTTTATCAAAAAATATTTGGAAATATTCTTTTACTCAAATTTAATGTGAGTGCATTAATTCTCTTGACTTTCAACAGGGCTTACTCCAAGCATTGTATGGGGGATTCAACTAATGATGTTTCTCAAGAAATAATGTGTAGACTTATTAGATATGCTGTACTTTTTTCAGGTGGAGACAATTTTGGATAAGGAAAATTTTGCACTGGATGAGCTCTTGGACGAGGATGAAATAATTCAAGAATGTAAAGCTCTTAATGGGCGTCTTATTAATTTGTAAGCACCTTATTCACTCGTGTTTATTGGTATGCTTGCAGCTTGGTATAAGCTGTGATAATATTAAGTTATATTTATGTTGGATATGATGGACAAACTACAACGTATCTCTCAACCTTTGGTGTTCTGTGGAAAGTCCATTTAAAGTAAATATCTTTTATCGCAAAAAAATAAGTCTAGGATTTGCTGCTGTATTCCAAATGGCGAGGTTCAGATGAGGGACTCTGGTGTTGATGCATGCCATGCCATTTGCAGTATTATTGCAGTTTAAATATAAGCTAGTTTTGATTTAGTAAGAACAAATGGTTAACTTTTGTAGTTCTGGTTTGTTACTGAAGCTTTGGATTTATTGGGATCAGATATCATCATAGATTTAGGACAGAATACCAAACTACCCCCTGAACTTCGCACAATTTATTTAGTGCACACCTATCTTTTTATAATCCTAATTACCCCAGGACTTGGCTATTTGGTAGCCTTTACTTCCTGGGCGACCTCAGCCCAATGATGTGAGAGGCCACGTGGATTTTTTTTTTTTTGTCAACTTAGCATTCTTTAAAAATTAAATATCTATTTTTACCTTTTTAAATTCATATTGTCTTTTTCAGGTCAAATTTGTAAAAAACTTGGCTGGACTTCATTATTTAGGCTAAAACACTTTGTTTGGCTTAAAAAATGCAGCCAAGCTTTTTACATATTTGGCCCGAAAAAGAAGAAATTCACTCAATTGAAATAAATAGCCATTGTATCTGAAGAGGAAATAAAAAGAAACACACAGTTGGAACTTCATTATTTTGGCTAAAACTTTTTTATTTGGCTAAAAGTAATGGAGTTCCAGGATTTAGCTCAAAATGAAGATATACACTTTTGGTTCAAATATCCATTGCATTTAAACTAGAAATCAAAAGGAATACAAAATTGGGGTAAAAGATGCCTTTTATATTAAGAAAAAGCAAGAAGAAATTACACTTTGTATATGTATGTGCCTATGTGGCAATTCACAGTTGAAAAATAACCTATCTAGAAGCTGATTTTCTCAATTTTCTTCACTCCCATCCGCCTGAAAGAGAGTGTATCCATGCTCTTTGTTGAGTTTATGCTCAGAGGCGTAAAGGCTATCAAATAGTCAAGTCCATGGGGTAATTAGGACTACGAAAAATTAGGTGTGGATTGAATAAATTGTGCTGCATAGATTCAATTTTTTTTGGTGGGGGTGGGGTGGGGGGTGGGGTTGATGCCATCTCTGCAGTCTGCACAATATTTTGTGTTGTTGCAGGATCTAAAAGTCATTCCATGGAAGAAGCTGATTTCTTATGCTTTTCTTTCTGGCAGTCTGCGCGAGAGAGCTCAAGTTGAAAAACTTGTCAGGTACATAGTGGAAGAGGCTCCAGAAGATGCTGAGAAGAGACGAACTTTTAAGTGAGTGTCTGTCTGTGGCTGGAAAAGTATTTGCATTTCATATGTTGTAGGAGCTGGATGTTTCTTTTGATGAGAATATGAGTTCTTTTTCTTCATTAACCCAAGTGCGTGTATTAAAAGATTTGTTGTTCGACTTCTGCCATAGGTTTCCTTTTATTGCTTGTGAAATTTTTACATGCGAGGTGGACATAATTCTCAAAACTTTGGTTGAGGACGACGAGGTATGGACTCTTACTTTTGTCATGTATCTTTATGCCTTTGTTCTATGCATAGGTCCTTGAATATTGTTTATTTGTATTGGCTTTCTCATTTTGGATGTCAGCTAATGAACCTGCTATTCTCATTCTTGGAACCTGAGCATGCACATAGTACTCTGTTGGCTGGTTACTTCAGCAAGGTATTTCATCATTGTCCACTAGTTACGTTAGTGTGAATTTCTTAGCTGACCATGCTACGTCATGCTTCACTTAGCTATATATTCCTTTGTTTACTTCTGTAAAGTCTAAATATATTTAACTGGAAGGCAAGTGGTTTATATGTTTGCCCGTTGACAACTTTTCTGCTGGCATGCCGTATTTTAATCTTTGAAACATCAAACGTTTGAAAATTCCATCAATTCTCTAAAACAACTTTTTCTTAAAAAATTACTCCCTCCGTCCCAATTATTTGATGCAGTTCGGATTTCGATAGTCAAACAAGTTTTCTTTGACCATGATTTTTTCATATGCCTTTTAAATATTTTAATTGTTAATTGTTGTGACTTATAGTACTTTGTATGTAGTTTCTAAATGTGTGAATTTTATTTCAAAAAGCTTAAAGATCCTATGTCCAAATTCCCGGTCAAAATTGAGAAGTTTGACTCTCGAAATCCGAACTACATCAAACAAAATGGGATGGATGGAGTATTATTTTTCAAGTTTATTCTGTTTAGTTGCTATCGTTTTGCTAGTTGCATGTTAGGTTAGTCATTGTAAGAGTCCATTGGAATTTTGATGAAAACAATGCTGCATGTAAGTTATTTTGGAAAGGTTTTCATATTTTTAAGGTTTCTTCCTTCTGTGAGCTGTTATTATCAGATTATCAGTTTCTGCACTGGATTGATGCCCAAGTTTCTTCTTGTAGGTTGTCATATGTCTGTTGCTGCGGAAGACTACACCATTTATGAAGTATGTGCATGTAAGTCTACTACTTCTTATTAGCTACTCATAATTGATGGACATGGAGGTGATAATCTTTGATTTGCAGTACAGAATACACACACACAACAACAACAACAACAACCCAGTATAATCCCATTTAGTGGGGTCTGGGGAGGGTAGTGTGTACGCAGACCTTACCCCTACCCTGGAGTAGGGAGACTGTTTCCAAATAGACCCTCGGCATCCTTCCCTCCAAGAACTTCCCACCTTGCTCTTGGGGAGACTCGAACTCACCACCTCTCGGTTGGAAGTGGAGGTTGCTTACCATCAGAGCAACCCACACACAGAGGAAATTATTGGATGTTATATCAGTTGCGGTAAAGATGGGCTATGGATGTATCAATGAAACCTAGCTCCCATTTTGTCTCCAATCCAATATTTAATGTTCTTTAAGACGATGGAGGGTGTTCACCTGCTGTGACTTATTTTGTCTGTATCTTGTTTAGTTTAAGATGCCAGTTTCCGGTGTAGGGAAAGATGAATAATTTGTTGAAAGAAAAAAATCGGATAACATGACTAACTGGTATGGCCTACCAATAATTTGACTCTGTATTTAATGTTATTGTCTGGCGATTTTCAGGAAAAATTATTTTCCCTTGTACAATTGCGAGAAGTTGATTTCTACTGCCTCTTAATGCTTTCACTAGAAATTCAAGCACCATGCTAATGATAATGGTATATTCTCTTGTAGGCTCATCAAGATATTATCAAGAAGTTGGTTGATCTCATTGGAATTACATCCATCATGGAGGTTTATAGTTTTTGAAATAGTTAAAGGCATGTTTTAGTTGTTCGGCTTGATTTAAATATGGAAGTCCTAATGCTTTTTATTTTTAGGTGTTAATTCGCCTAATTGGCACTGATGAACATTTGTATAGCAACTTCGCGGATTCCATGCAGTGGTTGGAAGATACAGATGTGCTGGAGATGATCGTGGATAAGTTTAGCTCATCAGTATGTCACTTTCCTGGATTAATTTAATAACACTTCCATTTTGCCATGTCATTATACGATTTCTATGTTCTGATATCAAACCTGGCTTGTGGAACTAAGATAATTGGTGAATGCCTGCTGATATTTGCTATGGGACCAAGGGGTTGGGGGTGGGAGTTGGGATACTGCTAAAGTTTATAATTCATCGATGTAATATGTTCAACATAATGTGCTCGTTGGACACTGTTAGATGGGGCAGATCAGATAATGATTGTCTAGCATTCATCTATTAGTCAGTGACTTGGTACACTACAAAGCTTGTAATTGCTGGTGTAGGTTATTATGGTAATGGGATGCTCTGAAATTGCAGGATTGCCCGGAAGTGCATGCTAATGCAGCAGAAACGTTGTGTGCCATTACTCGATACGCTCCCCCTGGAATAGCTGCCAAAATCTCCAGCCCAAGGTGTTTTAGTATTCCGGACCTTTATATTAACTCTGGTTTCTGATTGAAGCCAGTGATATTGCTGTATTTTCACGGATCTAACAAACAGATATTTTATTATATGATGTTTCACAGTTTCATTGGGAGGTTGTTCCGTCATGCTCTGGAGGACTCGCGACCAAAATCCGTTTTGGTTAACTTGTTATCTGTATGCATATCGTTATTAGACCCCAAGAGGCTATCAGCAGGAACGTATTACATGTACGGTCGCCAGTCAATGCAGTGTTCTGGAGTAAGTGCGAATCCTGAGACTGTGGAAGGGATGTTGGGAAGCTTAGGTATGGATTACCTCGTTGTCTTCTGAGCATATCTATTGGTAGACAAATGTTTTTGTGCATCCTCCCTTTCAAAGTCCCACCTCTTCCCACTTTAATAGAGAGGATTTTTGGCATTATTTTAATCTTGTTGAATAGTGATTTTAGGCTGTGTTACTGTGCTTAACACATTTGGCCTTTGATATGTAGGAGACAGCTTTTCCTAGTCATACCACTCCTAGATTTAACCCTGCACAATTCGTTGTCTCTTCTCCAGTCGGTGATAAGTTCACTTTGAAACAAAATTTTGTGGTGCCTTCTTTGCTCTAATGTTTCCCAGAGTCTCCATGTGTAGCAACTGTTAGTCTGAATGTTGTAGGGGAGAGGTGGAAGCATTTTAGGAGTCTTATTTTGTGGGAGGGGGTTGCCTATGTTTTAAGAGAGCCTGCGACAGTTTGGTCAAATTGAAGGGAGTTGATTTGCATCAAATTTCAGTGTGTGTTTTGACTTCACTCGTAAAAGGAATATGTTGGTTTATTTTAGTGATGATTGAAGGATAGATGTGCAAAGTGTGGTTAACAAGGAATGAAATAGTGATTCAGCAAAGTTGGATTCTGGAGAAATAGAAAAAAACAATGGAGTTTAGGATGTACATTTTATCCCGACTTCCTAGTACTTGATCAATATAAAACCATTTGACCTTTTCTTTATACACGATGTTTGGATTCTAGGTTCTCTTTATGAGTTGTGTATGTGATCTTCGAGATATCTGTACGTATGTACATTATTGCTCTTTAGTCTGATGTAGTTGGATATGCCACATGCAATTGTGAGTAGGGTGGCCCTTATCATCGAAGAGGTTAGCTGGTACACTGGTTTGATCGTATCATCCTCAACTGTAACCTTCTACATCCAAATTAATTGGAGTTCCATTTGATATTGTAGTTGTTTCTCTGCTGCCTCTTGTACTTCGTTTTGCTTTCCGCTGGATAAGTTTAATTTTTTTTGGGGATATTGATTTTGAAATCAATGCATTATGGTGGACAAGTTTTCTAGGTTCATTATATTTCCCATATGAATGAGATTTGTATTTTACTTTCAAGTGGAATAATTTTTATCATTGTTTTTTTATGCAGGTGATTTACTGAAGCTTTTGGATATTTCATCAGAGGATAATGTCTTGCCAACAACATATGGAAGCTTACATCCACCTCTTGGGAAGCATCGCCTGAAGGTAGTTATTGAATATCTTATTAATTGGAAACCAAGTATCTGTCTTGGAAATTTGATTTTAGAAATGGATATAATCTAATCGTACTTCTGATCTAACTTAAAGGCCAGTGTTGTCAAAGACTAAAAGTGTAGAAAAACGGCAACATCTGTCAAGGCTTTAAGCGCTACACAATTCTTGAATACATTGTGCTGATATTATTTTATGCGGGAATGAAAATGGTGTTCACATGTTTATTCCTTTTTTTAGTAATTGGGAGCTTTATATCGGGGTATATTGTTTGGAATAATACATCAGCATCCCCCTCAACTAGTCTCCTTTTGCCATGCACACGCTTAAAATTTT
>NC_031990.1:46322913-46334697 GCF_001879085.1 Nicotiana attenuata | reverse complement strand
TGTCCACTGCACACGCTAAACTTTCTTAAGGGTTCCCCCCGTAACCCCCCCCCCCCCCCCAAACCCTCCTTCTAACGACTTATGCGTTTTGTTATCATTTCCAATCGGATGATCCATTAATCCAACTAGTGGAGGATTATAAATGGATCAATTTTTTTTGATTCCCCACCCCCCACCCCCCCACCCCACCCCAACACCTAAGGCTATTCTGAAGTAGAAATACTGCACCTTTTTTTCTGACATAGCATGGAGTGATTATACTCTCTTAGAATGCGTGAGATGCATTAGAAAAAAACACTCTCATGGCCGGGGAACTCCATTTTTGGTCGATCAAGCTCCACTACACTTTTCGTGCACTCTATCTACCACTTTTCCTCGATTTTATGAAAAATCCTTCTCTTTTATCTCAGTAAAAGTTCCTTATTTGAGCCATAGCAAACGAATCTTTTACAGATCCCATCAGGAAAAACTTTGCAGACCGTCTTAGCAACATTCACTCGCTTCACCGGTCATAGAAACAACCCCACACATACCTGGCCTTTTATATGATGCTTTTAGAAGAGATCTTTATTGCTCCAAAAATAAGTTGCAAGAATAAGTGCTAGGATTTTTTTTTTTTATTTTTGGGTTTTTAGTGATTAATCAGTTTTTTCCTGCATGTGATTTGTTGATTTGAGAGGTGAAAGTTGAGGTTTTTGTGTTTTGAAATGGAGAAGATGAAAGTGTAGCAAAAAACAGGAAAACAAAGAGAAAAAAGGAAAACAAAAAGGGAGAAAGTTACATGTGGCAGCACGTGTATTACACCCCGATTTTCTCATTTGGGCATAAACCGCTCGGTGGTATGAGATACACTTCGATCAAGGATTAGAGGTAATAGGACCCCCACAAAGTTTATGTCTGTAGTTGGCAAATGAGGGCTAGTTTGGGAGTTAATTATGTGTTATCCCTAACCTTTTCTTTTGATAAACAAGCCCTTCATATCTATCTATGTCGTACAACACTATCAATACTTTTATGGTCCACTTGGTTTCAAAGAAAATGTGATATTGTCCTTCATGTTTTGTTTTAGCAATCAATTTTCAGGGATTTAGAATTTTGCAGATGAATGTTTAACTTGCACATTAAAGTAGCCGCAATTTTACGTGCGTGTTGTTTTGCTAAGTCTGTCAGTATTGTCTTTATAGTGTCTCTCTCTCTCTCTCTCTCTCTCTCTATATATATATATATATATATATATATACTCTTAAGTCTCTAGTGTTTCGGTTATGCTATTGCTTACATATATGACATAGACTAAACTACTAGAGTCTTGTTTTTCTTCTGTCTAAACAACAAACGAGAAGAAGCAACCCCGCTCCATTTGTCCTGTGTTTAAAGTTACGCTGGGTGATATATAGGGCTTTAATTCCTCAAGTTTTGATTTCAAACAACTGGGAATTTCAGATTATAGAGTTTGTTTCAGTCTTGGTGAGTGTTAGCAGTGAAGCTGCTGAAAAGGAGTTGATCTGTCTTGGTGCTGTTAAACGCATCCTAGAATTGTTTTTCGAGTAAGTTTTCCTTAGAATTACTATGTTACTATATTGTCAATAACCTTCTGATTCCTGTTACTTGGTATTGAGTCTAGGCATCTGTTTTTTGTTACTTGATACTGAATCTAGGTATCCGTACAACAACTTTTTGCATCATCATGTTGAAACAATAATAGTATCGTGCTTGGAGAGCAAGAATGTTCAATTTGTTGAACATCTTCTTAGTGACTGCAATCTTGTCGGGAAAATTCTCAAGGCAGAGAAGAACTCCACGCTTGCTGCTGATCCAACCAAGGTAGTATAATCAAACTTCTAGGTGTTTCAACTAATTCTTAGCATGTTTAGTATAGAGTTCGTAATTTTTACTTCCCTATTTTGTTATTCTTCTCCTAAATTTTGGGCTCTATACATTGAAGCATTCAGTCATTGGGTTTTTTAACGTGGATGCAGCCAACAGCCTCTGTTGAAGGGAGATCCCCACCCAGGATTGGAAATATTGGGCATGTAACACGAATAGCTAACAAACTTGTCCAACTAAGGAACAAGAATAATGGCATACAGTTGCGTCTGCAGGTGTTTGAGATCTCTGGTTTTATGTGTTATCACTTCTTTATATTTGTCATGTAATTCTTCCAATTTGATCCAGTGTTACCAAAGGCTCATTTGAGGCGCGCTTAAGCCCTGAAGCTCAAAAAGCTCAGGATATGCGCTTCGCCTCACTCAGGCTGCAGTTAGGTGTAGGCAAGACACTAAGACGTGCGCCTCATTTCCCATAAGTTCTATCTTGAATAGAGCAGTACAAACCAACAAATATGATTGGCAAAAGGATATATTAATTGTTAAGGAATCATTATGAATTAAATTGTTACTTATTTCTTGCATTATATATATATATATATATATATATATATATGTATATATATAAATTTTTTCCTTTGTTGCCGCCCACACTTTAATTGCGCTTTTTGCTTGAAGCCCCAGTAGACTTGAAGCGCATTTTAATGCTTTTCGCGTTTGACAACACGGATTTGATCCTTCTATCCTGTTTTACTGTGCTATTCCGCCACACATGAAATAGAGATGTTTGCGCTTGGAGTAGCTGATTTTTGCTTTTTGATAAATAGAGATTTCTCAAAGTCCATTTGGGCAGTTGCTAATACTGATTTTTCTTTTATAGTGGTATAATGTCTTTCATTAATAATCAGTACCAAGATGGTACTAAAAAGGTTACATGAGCTGGACTTGTCCAGATTACATGATAAAAGACTCATTAAGTGGATGTGTTGCATCTTTGTTAGTGGGGCAATCAGATGAAGTAATAAGAAGCATGACACTATTGTTTCATAAAATGAAAAAAAGAAGCATGACACTATTGAATATGGATAGAGGGAGTGATAGAGTTTTAACAAGTGACTTCTCTAACTTTGCTGGGTCTTTTATTTGTTTTTTGTTGGTCATCCCTAAAGTTGCTCTACTCATACTACCTGGTAGTGTATAAATGTTAAATCAACTACTCCTCAGTCGCGAACTAGTTGGGTTTGATTGTATGAATCCTCAGTATTCATTCTGCTTTTTTCGATTTGTTCCAATACTAACTTACTAAGTAATGTCTTAAGGAAAATTAGGGGTTCTGTAAATCCTGCATGCACATTGACATGAAAGTTTATATTCAGACGAAAAGAGTCCTGACAAGTACCAAACCTAATGTGAGTGTAACAACAATTAAGTTTTAACTCCAACTAGTTGGTATCACTCATATGAATCTTTTATTCATTCTGAGAGAGTGCCTGTCTTTAGAAACAACTGTGTGTATATATATATATATATATATATATGATTTTAGGTCTACCTCCTCTTTTAGCGCCTTCAATCATCATAGTGCTGCACCTAGATTGCAGTACATATGGAGGTTTACAGACAATACAATGAAACCATCTTAGACAGCTTCCTCTGATTTTATCTTCTGTGTGTGCTATTTTCACTCTGTGGTCATATGAGATCTTTTCCAATCTTGTATGGCCACGCATCCATCTTATGATTTGTATATTTATGACATTCATGTTGTGAGCCTACCATTCAATCTCATATAAACATTTGTGTTCTCATAAGCATTTTATAAAGTTTCCTCCCGCTTTGCCATGTAACTTTCTATCACATAACACTTCTGTAGTGTTCCTCCATTTCAATCATCATGTTTTAATTAGCATATCACATTCTCATTGTCACACCTTTTCCTAGAAGGCTGAGCGTAGATTTATAAATTGTTTGCATTTGGCACTACATACTCCTGGTGGTGTATCGATGTTGCTAGGAGAAGTTTGACCAACTGTATGCTGTATAATGAATTTATTAGGAGAAGTTCTCTGGATGCTTATAGTTAAATGTTGAAGAGCAATCCTTTTTTTGTGTTATTTTAGCTTACCTACACAATTGTTTCTCATACCTAGTCATATTCTTAACAAAGCTTCTTTTCTGCATTTCAACCAAATTCTCTGTAAAAGAGGCACAGAGATGAACATATTATTGGCACAATGGTGAACACATTATTATGGATATGTGTAACATATTACCTTCACTTATTTAGTCTATACTTAATAAGAAATTACATTGTCCTTTGATGGAGTGATTTTCAATTGACCTTTAGGAGAAAGTATACTTAAAATCTTTTGAGGATTTCCTGGGTTCCTTGAGGTTAATTTCAAAATGTCTCTCATTATCTAGAAAATTTACCTACTTCTGTCAAGTTTTTCTCTTCTATTTGATTGGGTTCATTTAATGCAATCACACTTTAGTGATTTGATATGGTCAAATTTCCTATCCGCATTAGTATGAGATGTCATTATTGATTGCCCCAGACGTGTATTAAGTAGGAGCCGTTTGCAGTTCCTTTCTGTCATTAACTTCTGCGAATTCTGTTGTCAAAAAATTATCTTTTGCAAATTCCGTGTGCTAAATGCAAGTATCTTTTTGCAGGAGAATAGTGAATGGGTTGATTGGCAGACAAACATCCTTCAAAAACGGAATGCTTTGGAAAATGTCTTCCAGTGGGCTTGCGGGTGAGTGTTCCTTGTTTGCCTGCTCAAAGTTATTTTTGAATAGGAAATCACTTTGTGCTGGTTAGAGCGTGTTCGCTAAAGAAAGAATATGCACCAAGGATAATGATGAAAATATGAACACACTAGTTAAATTCGTGAAACATACACCATGACTGCATCAAACCCCCCCCCCAACCCCCCCCCCCCCAACCCTTAAAAAAAAAAGAAAAAGCCAAACCACCAAATGCTACCTTCTTGTTGAGAAGGCGTAACTCAAACTCCGTGAATAAGGAAATAGTAGATTCCATATGGACTATTAGGATAATAACAACTCATGTCCAAGCTAGTTGAGTTCTCATTATTCATTTCGATCCATTTGGGCATGTAATTCAACAAGGTGAGGATTCATCGTTAATTGAGCTTACGTTGGCTGTCAGCCTGCTGCAACCCTACTTTATCTGGGTTTACACCTAGGATGTTAAGCTTGCACTAGGAGAGTTGGTTACAGCATTACCAGGATTTTGAAATATTCATAAACAGAAATTGAGCTGCCTAAATATAGGCTTCTCCTTTTGTTGGATAACATGGGTGAGGTCTCACTCACACACGCGCACACACAGAGGGACGCACGCACACACGTAAGGGTTGTGTATATACTATATTGATGAGGTTGCCTGATCTAACACAAATTCCTTGTTAGTTACTATGTATCATGTCATTTGACAGATGGTGGTTCTTGGATGTGTCTGGTTAATGTTGCATATCTGCTGTACAACCTATCATGTTATGTGATAAATTTCTGTTCTTGAACGTGTCTCATTAATGCTGCATTTATGTGTACCATAGGAGCATTTCAAGTTTTTCTGGCTGAGATTGAAGAGAGATCCATGCCCAGATTTGAGTGTATTTGACTTGGTCGTCCGTGTGAATTTTAAAAACGTTATGCCATTCTTTTCTTTTGAGTTGGCTGCAGTATTATATATGTTATGAGGAAAACTTGGTTGATGATTATGAGAGTCTTTTTCTTTCTAATGGCTAATACCTGTGTCTACCACTCATAAGTATCCTTCCTATACCAAGATACTTTTCATCTTTTTATTGGAATGGTCAGGACTGTAGTTTGATATTTTTGTTACCAGCACGGTACTAAATTTATTTCATGTAATTCTCTTAGGAGACCCACGTCACTGCATGACCGAATGAGGGACAGTGATGATGATGAATATCAAGATAGAGACTATGATGTTGCAGCTCTGGCAAATAATTTAAGCCAGGCCTTCCGATATGGAATCTATAACAATGATGAACTTGATGAGGTGCTCTTCATGCCTTAAGAAAAGACAACATGGTTGTGCATTTCTTGATCTTTCTCTGTTCTTTTAGCATGTACTGTTAAAAGGCTAGGATCCTATGTTTAGAGCTAAGAAGGTAATTGTTGACAGAATACTTGGAACACTCACTAGTAGTTGGAGAATTGATTTTCTTATTTTAGAGCAGTCCTTTCTTGGAGCTGCCTGCTATATGGGATCTCAGAGATAAAGCAAGTGAGCATAGTAATGTGCTTGATTCATATAAATGCCATACCTTTTGGCATATCTATAAATGAATTTGAGTGCAGGATTTGTGGTTTTATCTGCAAGTATCAATCACTGGGACTGTTGTTTCAGAATCCGTGGCAGCATTTTTGACTGTTATAAAGCCTCTGCTGAAAATGGTATAAGATCAACAATTCAGTATAAACGTAGTAGGGTTAGACAACAGTCCTGGAATCCATGCCAGCATGTTGTAACTGTTAAATGGTAATGAACAAAAGAGTTGATGTAGGGTAAGACAGAAATTAGTGAGCTAGAAAGATTTTTTGCCAGTTAATAGCATAGAATAGTCTTCCTGATTCTGTCATAATTAGGAGTATCAGTATTTAGGTAATCTTTCGTATTTACTAACTTATTTAATTTTAAGCTTTAAATTTACCTTATTTCAAGTACCCTAAATTTTGGAGCACTCTGTGTATTGTCCAATTCAATACAAGTTCTCTTCTTTTTTCTTACCTTTTTAAACAGTGCCAAAACAATTGGCAGCCTTGATTTTGTTTTTCTGTTTTTCCTTTTTAAACCTTTTTTTATTCAGCTTCTTTTTAATCTTTAAATATCTGATTTTTATGCACATGTTCATTAAGTATATTACCATCAGATCTATGTACTTAAGGAGGACCTTTTATTTGTGTGCAGGCTCGTGGTTCACTTGAACGGGATGATGAGGTAACTTTCGAGGTTTTATTTTAATTCTTTAGTGATTGCTCAGTTAATGAGTTAGATATACGAACTTTCTGCTACCATACTTCTATACGTGTGTGTGTGAGTGTACATGCTCTAGAAAGAGTAAAACTGTACAAGACCAACCTTCTCTCTTCCAGATCCACTTTAGCATAGCTCTCAAACTTGTTTTGGGGTCATTTTCACTTTCATCTCTTCAAGTGCGAAAGTATGAAGCATATTTTTATTCTTGGACACGAAATGGGTCTGCATATAGCGGAATATATACAGAGGATTTATTCAAACGGGTTCAACTATTTTGTTATTGAGGCATAGTTGATTGTTTCATTGATTTACTTGTTTGTCATCTAATCATTCTGCATAGGGATGTTCATTTTATATACGTTTCAGTCAATTTGTAATTCAGCCACCTCTGCTCCACTTCCAGAACGAAACTGATCTGCGTCTGCCCTTTAATGTAATGTGGCCAGCGGGAACTATCATTTAGTCAATAGCAATACTTCCAATTATCTCTGTATGAAGTCACCTATTAGCTTTTCAATATACCTACATTGCACTTAGCTTTCTGATTGCTTTAAAGAAGGTTTATTTATGCATATTTAGTTTATAATGATTTATTTATTAATTGAACGTGTCATTTGTATCCTCAAGAGGTGTAGTTTCAAGTATCTCGGGTCCGTTATCCAAGGTAACGTGGAGATCAACGAGGATGTCACGCATCGTATTGGTGTGGGATGGATGAAATGGAGGCTCGCATCCGGTGTTCTATGTGATAAAAATGTGCCGCCTAGATTTAAGGGTAAAATTTTACAGAGTGGTGGTCTGACCAACGATGCTGTATGAGGCTGAGTGTTGGCCAGTCAAGAACTCCCATGTGTAGAAGATGAGAGTAGCTAAGATGAGAGATGGATGATTGGCTATACCAGGAGAGATAAGATTAGGAATGAAGTTATTCGGGACAGAGTGGGAGTGGCCTCCGTGGAGGACAAGATGCGGGAGTCGAGGCGGAGATAGTTCGGACATGCTAAGAAGAGAAACATTGATGCTCCTGTTAAGAGGTGCGAGAGGTTGCCCATGGTGGGCTTGAGAAGAGGTCGAGGTAGGCCAAAGAAGTACTGGGGAGAATTGATTAGGCAGGACATGGCGCTCCTCCACCTTACTGAGGACATGACCCTTGATAAGAAGGTGTGAAGGTCAAAGACTAGGGTAGAAGGGTAGTAAGTAGTTGATAGTTTCTCCTTTTCTTACCTGTAGTATTAGTAACACTCATGTCCCTTCATATTCTTAGTTTTATATTACGTCGTGTTGTTTAGTTCTCTTCCGTTATCGTATTTCCTTACTATTTGGTACAACTTATTCTTTTCTCCTTCTTTTTCTTCTCTCTTCCTTTTCCTGCTTTTCCCCTTCTTCTTCTTCCCCCTCTTTTTCTTGTTCTTCTTCTTCTCACCTTCTTTGAGCCGAGGGTCTATTGGACACAACCTCTCTACCTTCACTAGGTAGAGGTAAGGTCTGCGTACACATTACCCTCCCCAAACCCCACATGTGGGAATACACTGGGTTTGCTGCTGTTGTTGTTAACGTGTCATTTGTGATGGAATGGATGAAGAGATATAATATTGCATGTACAAAATATCTAACAGAATTTCTTAACTACCTGCTATATCCACCTTGTCACATCTTATAATATTTATCTTAAAGAAATAGGCCCCGCAAAATGACTTTAACATAAACTCATATGAAGTTTTTATGCCCTTTTTATCCTTAAATTCTTAGATGGGGGCATATGGATCTTTTTAAAATTCTCATAAAGGGCATGTATACCATTCTGAATTGATGGTGGATCTTATAACCACCACTTGCATCCTTCTAGAAGTTTTAAAAGAATTTTCTTCACTTTACTGTCGCTTTTGGTAATTTCTCCTATCAATTATACTGTCATGAAGGCTTGCATGAAGCCCTCTTAAGCCTGAAGCTTAGTGATACGCAAGATGGGTGCTTCAGCTCACATAGATAACCTTTTAGTGCTGGCACCAAGGTGCTAAGGCCTATGTGTCATCACCATGGCTTTGGCTTTAAGAGGGCCATACTAGACAATGTACGTAGTTGGCCTAGTAGTAGATTAATTGCTAATAGAATGTAATGAATGGAGTTTAAGTGATTATGAATAAGAAATTAGTGAAATTTGGTATCAGTACCTAGTCACAAACTTAACACTGCATCTCAATATTTAATCAGAACATTAGATTAATTTTTGAACTTCAGCGACATGATTTTTGCTTCATATGCTTAAGTTAATTATAGTTTTTTAAGTCTTTACCAAATAATTGTTGTTTGTGTATATAGTTATTCTTTCTTTTATTATATATTTTATTTCTCCATTAGTGCTCTCTCTACTGAAACCCATTTGTGCTTTACGCTTATGTTTTATGCTTTTTGTCTGTGATAATTTAGGTTAGGATAATCAATGAAACCTCTGTGCCTGAATTCTACGGAAAACTCACTTTAGGCATTTCATTTGTATAAACTCTTCTGATCTCCTGTAGGATGTCTATTTTGATGATGAATCTGCTGAAGTTGTGATATCTTCACTTCGTTTGGGGGACGATCAGGAAAGGTGGGCAAAATATCGAGTTCAGAATTCTTTTGTCCCCCCTTACATGTATCTTTAGTATCAATCAAAATACTTTTAATTGTTTTTGCAGTGGCTCACTTTTTACAAATTCCAACTGGTTTGCTTTTGAGGATGACAGAATAGCTAATGATCAGTCTACTGGCTTGGTTACTTCTCCCTCCGCTAACACTGAAGAGACTGATGTTATTAGGCCCGGCATGAATGATGGTGCAGCTGCTGATGAAGATGATGATTTGGCAGATACCGCCACATCTAACCTGCCTGAGCCAAAACCAAATACTGATAATCCTTCACCCAGTAGTTTGTCTGAGGACTTGAATGATTCCACAGGTAATGATGCCAATAAGCCTCCTGAATGGGTTGAATGGCGAGAAAGTTCTGATACTATTAGAATTTCCAATCAAACCTCGGATTCACCTGATGTAGCTGATGTGGTTGGGCCTTCTTTACCTTATGGTGAGGTCAAAGTGGAATCAGAAGCTCTGAAGGATACTGTCCAGTCAAAAGAAAAGAACGCAAATATTTCACCCGCTAATGGGTCCACCAGTAATGTGGAAAAAGATTCTGAAGGATCACCAGGTGATACCTCACAGCCTCCAGAAACAGATGGGAGCCAAATCGCTAGCAATCTTAATTCTGGTAGTACGGAGAAGCCACCTGCTGGAACTGAGGGATTATCTAGTGGAGAAACAGAGAAGTGAAGTGCAGAACTACTGTGAATTCTTTATGTGCAGCCGTTGGGAAGCAAACCTAGCACTTCTGCCATAGAACTGGCATGTTGATGAGTCTGAGCTGTTGCTGTCAGCTGGGACTAATAGGTGGTTTTGGAGCCTGATGTACATTGCTGGGGCTTAATATTCAACTTAGCCGCAGATGATTCTTTCCTCAACTTAGGTAAAGACTGCTCTCTCTTTCTTCTCACTTGTAAAGGGTTTTAGTGCAGGCGGTTCAGTAGATCATAATTTTATTCACTATTAACACAGTTGCCTCTAGATGAGTCGAAACTGCTATAGGAGGTTGTATGCATTACACGTTGAAAGGATATTGTTTATATCTCATAGTTGTCATTTTTCTGTGTCTTAATCCGCTCTGTCGTCGCCAAATTACTTGATCATGGTCGGTGAAGTAGGTCATAGTTATCAGTTATAAGATGTTGCAATTGGCTCCACCCTTCTCTTCTACTAAAGCTTGATGTCAATTGATTTGATTCTTATGGTTCATGATCTAATACACATGCATTTGGTTTAGATTCACGTATCATATATTTTAACAATTCCCCAGAGAATGGATACCCCAATTTAAGTTCCCGCTACAAGGGATAGAGCATGTCTCGGGAAAATACCAGAAGACTTGGGTAACTAAGCATCAAAACCTTAGTCAAAAGAGCCAGAGGGGCATAAATGTAAGGTCGCAACTGCATCAAGTGTAAGACGTCAGATAATTTACGCCTGCGCGAGTGGTTCTAGAGTCGAACTCTGACGCCTTGGGGGTCGTTTGGTTTGAATACGGCTTATGCCGGGATAAGTTGTGTTGAAATTAGTTATGCTGGGGTTATTTATCCCGGTATTGTTTTTTATCCACTGTTTGGTATGTTGTTTTAAAATTGACAATTGCATAATTTTTAAGAAGAAGGTATAAGTTATCTCGGCACTAATTACCCCACCCTCTAAAAGGTTTAAGTTATCCCGGTACTAATTTTAATTCCGGGAACCAAGTAAAGTATTAAGGTGGTATTGAATTTTTATACCAGTCTTATACCTTCTTATACCTCGTACCAAACGACCCCTTAGTATTTTCTAAAAATACAATTTCATTCAACCATGGAGCATCAAGCATGAAAAGGTTCATTTAACATTAATTCCTCTATTTAAAGTAAGTTTCTTAAAACTTGGAATAAACATGTTACTTATGTCATAAGTCAGTTTGGACGTCCAATTTACATTATAAAACATAAGGTAGTCTATCTCACATAGTCAACATATCATTTGATAACTTTATAACTTAGCGGCGCAAACATATGTTTCTCCAAACATGCATAATGTCACAAAACACTTCAAGTAACCATCATCTAACCAAATTGTTGAAAGACATGCACTTTAGAGAAAGTACCATTAAAAGATTATGGGTGTGTTTGGTATGAAGGAAAATATTTTTTGAAAAATATTTCTTAAGTTTTCCATGTTAGGTTGGCTTAAATCTTTTGCAAAATATTTTCTTTCAATTGGAGGAAAATGTTTTCCCTATCAAGAGAAGGGAAAATATTTTCTAAAACTCTTTTTCAACCTTCCCCACTTCATTCTCCATCCCCACCAACC
>NC_031990.1:46227295-46322893 GCF_001879085.1 Nicotiana attenuata | reverse complement strand
CCCCACCTACCCCACCAACCCACGCCCCACCCTCGCCCCACCCTCGCCCTACACCCCTAAATAGAAATATTATTAATAATACTTTTTTTTTTCATGTTATAGATAGATTTTTTTTTTATTTCAACAAATGAGTATTTTCTTTTCATGATATAAAAAAAGTATATAGTTTTTTTTTCATGATATAGAAAAGTATTTTCTTTTATTTCAATAAAATGATGTAAGAAAAAGTATTTTTTTTCATTTTAATAAAATGTGTATTTTCTTTTCATGATGTAGCAAAAGTATTTTCTTTCATTTCAACAAAATGAGTACTTTATTTTTATATTGTAGAAAGAGTACTTTCCTTTTAACAGTAAAAAAGGATTTTTTTTTTAGGAATGGAGCACAAATCAAGGTTATTTTTGTGTATAAAAAATAAAGCAACGCATTAGTTCCTTTGATTTTGTGTGAATTTTTAGAAGAATAATTAAATTCTTAAAGAAAATAGATTTCTTAAACGTTGGGTATTTGGAGGGGAAGGAAGGGGGGGGGGGGGGAGGATAGAGTAGCATAAAAAATTATTTTCCTAAAAAATATCTTCTACTCTCTAACCAAACACTAGAAAGTATTTTTCGAAAAAAGTTTTTCACTCACAAACCAAACAAGAAAAAATAAGTGATAAAATCATTCATTTTCCATGAAAATATTTTCTAGCACGGAAAACATTTTCCATCGTACCAAAACACCCATTTATCTCAAAAATTCTAATTTAGTAGAAATGGAGTCACGAGTGCACCGGGTTAGCGACGTTTAATCTACAGATATATTAATTTAAGGGAAACTTACACAAATGTCACAAATAAGTCTTAACTTACCAACCTCTAGCCATTAGTCAAAGACTTACCAAAACTAGCCCAAGTACATATAAAAATTAAAAAGCCAAATAAATAAGGTTCTTTCTCTTAAAGAATCACCTTCCATATTTTAAAGCGTGATTAGCAACATTAGATGCAAGACGAAAAGGAAATTTCATGGATGAGGTAGCAAATAAGGTGATGAAATACAAAAAAAAAAAATACAATATTCCAAAAATCTAAGCAAAAAAGGAAATTTTTCAATGGGTATAGTTGAAGTTCATTGAAAACATATAGATAAGTCAATATACAAAATTTGAGGAAGATTGGAGGTGATTTGGACTGATTTTGTATCAAAATTCGTAATTAAATCGAGTTCAAAATTCTTCTGCGACACATGTATCAAACATGTATCATGCATGTATCTCACACACAGGTATACATGGATATACATGTGATACTCAATTGATACAAATATGACACATATGTGATACACAAATGATACACAGTGTGATGCACATATCATTTTTTCATGTTCAGTTTTTACTTCGATTTTCAATTCAATCCACCTCAAAACTTCACCAAATCATCCCAAAATTGAGATTCAAGCTCCTTAATATGTATCCAATCTATTCTAATAACACCCACTCAAAAGAAAGCAAAAATTTGACATTTTTTTGCTACAAATAGCTAATTGCTAATATTAGTAATATTTTATGAATTGGCCAATTTTTATAATGAGCTACTTATAAATGGACATAGCTGGTAGTTTCCCATAATTTAACCATGCAACTCCAGGCCTAACAAGACCAAATATATCAGTACTTGGCTTTAGGTCCTTGCATCCTTTTTATGAAACTTAATTCAGCCATCCTACAGTATATTCACCCTATCCATAAGCTAAAAAGAGTGTATTTAATACTTAGTTAGATACAGTATTCCTATTATTAGTGATGTACTAATTGACACTATTAAAATACTATCCAATTCCTAGTTAGATTTTAAAAAAAAAAAAACACAATGAAACATTGGGGACCAAAACATAATTATATTGCAATAAAATAAGGAGTGAAACGCCATATTATGCAACTCTTGTGGTTCCAAATTTAACTTTTTCAGGAAGATCCTTTAGGTATATCAAAATCCCAACTTCCACCCAATTAAACCCCTTATTTTCCACCAAACTCTCTCATCGTCTTCAATCTAGAATCTCCGATCACAATGCTCGGCGGCTTGTATGGCGATCTCCCACCGCCGTCGTCCTCCGGCGACGACGACAAACCCAGCAACAGCACCAGCGCTAATGTATGGTCTAGCAGCACTAAGATGGCCCCACCAGCTCTCCGCAAAACCTTCGCCCCAACCCAAACCCTTCTCCGTCCTCAGCCCAAACCCAAACCCCAGCCTTCATTATCAGTAGCTCCTAAACCCATCCCCCTCGACGAGAATACCAACCCTAACCCCACACTCTCCGCAACGTCGTCGTTTCAACCTGCCCTAGTGGCTGTTACAAGCTCCGTATTAGAAGAATACGACCCGGCCCGGCCGAACGATTATGAAGAGTATAGGAGGGAGAAGAAGAGGAAGCAAATGGAGGCTGAGGTGAGGAGGGAATTAGAAGAGAGGGAGAGGAGAGAGAGGGAGAGGGAGAGGGAGGAGAAGGAGAAGAGAGAGAAAGAGAGAGAATTGAACATTTCAGGGGAGGAGGCGTGGCGGCGGAGGGCGGCAATGAGTGGTGGTGGAGGAGGCAGTAGTGCTCCTCCGCCACGGTCGCCTTCGCCGCCACCGGGGAATGAGTTTAGTATAGGGAGATCAGAGAGTGGGGGTTTGGGATTGGGAGCTGAGGGAAAAATGACAGCTGCACAAAGGATGATGGCTAAGATGGGGTGGAAGGAAGGTCAGGGACTTGGGAAGCTAGAACAGGGTATTACAACTCCATTGATGGCTAAAAAGACGGATAAGAGAGGTGGAGTTATAGTGGCTAGTGAAGCAAAGCAGCAGCAACAACAACAACAACAGCAACATGAAAAGAAGGTGAAGAGTGTGAATTTTAATATGCCTCCAACAAGGGTTGTACTGCTCAAGAATATGGTATGGATTGTTAAGGCTTACTATTATTTGCTTATTATGTTTGATTGTGGATTTTTATTGCATGAGCTTGTTTAGCTGCATGAAGTAAGATGGTTTCTTGCTAGAATAGTTGCTTTCATAAAGTTAAGTTGCTCTTCATTCCTTTCCAAGGACTTGGTTTAGTTTAGGCTCTATAGTGCAAGTTGTTTCAGGGGCTCAGGTGTATTAATGAATCAAAGTTGTTTCCACTGAGGACTTGATGGCTTCTGTGCTTTATCGTGAAAGAAAAGACTCTATGGAACTTTTGACTTTGGTTAAGAAAGAGAAGAAGCAAAAGAGAACATCATTCATCATTCAATCTTCTCTCTTAGGCTGTGCTATGAGAGTTGAGTTAAGGAAATTGTCAGCCATGATAAATAATGACTATTTTGGGTATATGTATTCATGCATCAGCTAAGTGCAATATCCAAATGAATTAACACATCATTCTTGTGTAGTTTTGTTCAATGAGTGGACTTTTGCCTTTGTTTTGGCAATTCAAGTACATATTGGGCCCAAATGCACCATGATTTCTCCTTGCATTTTGATTCAATTGAATTATGTTTTCTTCTGAATACTTTCACGTTACGCTAAGGGGATTCCTCTTGTTCTAGATAGAACCTCTTTTCTTCCTTAAGGTCACATTTTGTGTTGGCAAGTACCAATATCTTCATCAAAGAAGGTACAACATGTGGTTCTAAGTATTTCTCCACTGCACTCTAGATTCAAAATCCGATAAGTTTTTCTGCTCATTGGGGAAGTCACACACACACTCTCTCTTTTAGTGAATGGACCAAGGGGTTAGCTTGACTCAAACTTGCCTAGCTCATACGGGTCGTTAGGTTTGTGGACATGTAGGAAGTAGAGATATTTTAGGAAGGATCCCAATGCTGGAG
Organism: Nicotiana attenuata; assembly: GCF_001879085.1. Taxonomy (NCBI): domain Eukaryota; kingdom Viridiplantae; phylum Streptophyta; class Magnoliopsida; order Solanales; family Solanaceae; genus Nicotiana; species Nicotiana attenuata. The sequence continues at coordinate 46,319,055 of NC_031990.1, read as the reverse complement.
CTGGTGGATTTGATTGCAATGCCAGAATTAAGGTGAATTATATCTGAATAATTTTGGATGGATTGGATATATTTTATCAATTGTTTGATTAATGGGTTATACGTTTTTTTAAGCTATTAAACAAAACTGAAAGGTATACAACCAAATTTAGTAAAAAGAATCATGTGGAACGAGGGGAAGATGCAATGGGTGCAGTGCATGCTTTGTGGTGGGGCGAGGGTGGTGGCAATAAGGTCCGAGGTTGGAACTAATAGTGCATTGGGTTACCCTACCCCCTCTCCTTTTGGGATTGAATATTTACCTTGTAAGAGGGTTAATGACCGCTTCATTTCGTTGAGTGTATTCTATTTTGATACAATAATCTTGTTTCTGGGAGATGAATCTAAATGGGGAACATGGTTAGTGGGGATTCATATAGCCGACCCCAGTGTTGTGAAGAGCGTGAAGCGAGGAAAAGTGACAATCCACATTTCACGAAAAGCGAGAAGCGAAGCGCTCACTTTTTTTAAGTGAAGCGGAATTAAAAAAAAAAATTTAAAATAAATACTGCATAGACAACACATGTAACTGTAAGCAAATGTTCAATACTTCAATTAAAAACTAAAGAATAGCATCAATTAAAGCACAAAATGAGCATCCTATTCTTCTACAAAATGAGCATCCTATTCTTCTATAAGAACTAAGAATAAAAGATATAATAATTGCGCAGAAATTGGGCAGAAACTGGAAAAACTGGGCAGAATTTTTCTGAAAAAAATTCGCCAGCATTTCGGCGCTTTTTGGACGTTTAGAAAGAAGAAGAAGAAGAAGAAAAAGAAGAAGAATGAAAATCAGAAGTCCAGAACATACCTGTTGAAAGTTGTTGTACTGTTGAAGAAGAAGAATAATTCTAGTTTGAAGAAGAGAAATCGCTGCTGTTGTTTGAAGTTAATGAAGAAGAGAGGAAGAAATCGTTGCTGTTGTTTGAAGAACCCTAGTTTCTCGCTGCTGTTGAAGTCTCGAAGAAGTCGAGACTGTTTAGAACCAAGTTTCTAATAAAATAGGGCTTTGGGTAATTTTTAATCAGAGAAGCGTCCGCTTCTCTCGCTTCTTCTCGCTTCACCGCTTCTCGCTGCTTCTCGCTTTTTACAGAGAAGCGGTCGCTTTTGCTACTGGTGTCGCTTTTAATGGCAGAAGTGATGAACTGTGCGCTCTGCTTCGCTTTTCGCTTAAAGCGAGGAAGCGCTCGCTTTTTTAATCACTGGCCGACCCCAAATTGTTTGGGACTGAGGTGCAGTTGTTGTAGGATAATCTTGTTTATGGGCTGCATAATATGTGTAATATTTCTTTCTTAAAGTAATGATGTTGATATATATCTTTTATTCTTAAGTCTAAATTCATTCTTATTTTTTTCAAATATCTTTGGGTCAAATGTTAACCTCTGCCTATAACTCCCTTTTTCATCCATTTATTCTTCATAACTTTTTTGATCAGTAAGCAAGATATTTTATTTATGGAAGAAAGATCCTGACACCAAGCTGGTGATTGAATGTCCAAAAGTGGGGAGTCCCTCATACAAAAATAAAAGAAGTGAATTGCCTTTGACGACATTATCTGATTTTCTGAATTCAACATTTCGTAGAGAGGCTCACCTTCATTTATTTCACCCTTTTTGAGAAAATCATTTTCCAAAAATCTGACATCTACTGATACAATTTCAGTAATACTTCCATCCTCCAATTCATCAATGAACACATACCCTTTGGAGCGTTCTGAGTATCTAATAAAGATACATTTCTTTCCTTTTAGACTTAGTTTACCAAACTCACCAAAACGATCTTTAATATATGCAGCACAACCCCAAGGTTGTATTCAGGTTTGTTTTGCCAGCAGATGTAAGCATTTGTGTTGTACAGAAGTTGCCTTGGTAGCTACATTTAGTACTTCTGGTTGTGGTTGTCTGACGATATTTGTGACTGGAGCTGTGTAATGCCATATGTGATTCAAATATCTTATTGAGAAATTGCCCTTTGCTTAATTCAAAAGAGAAGGTGAAACAAATACACCATCATAACAGGATTGGAGGCCCATTGTGCCAAAACAACTTAAAAAAATGTGTACACCAAAGGACAATTTCTTCTTTTTTTACCTGATCAAAAAAGAAATTGCTCTTTGGTGTACACATTTTTTTAATTGTTTTGCGCAATGGGCCTCCAATCCAGTTATCATGGTGTATTGTTTCAACTTCCCTTTGAATTAAGAAAAGGAGTGTGCTTTGGAACAGCGTTGTGAAGAGCGAGGAAAAGCGAGAAGTGAAGCGCTCGCTTTTTTGAAGTGAGGCGGAATTTAAAAAAAAAATATTAAAAAAATACTGCATAGACAACACATGTAACTGTAAGCAAATGTTCAATATTTCAATGTAAAAAACTAAAGAGTAGCGTCAATTAAAGCACAAAATGAACATCCTATTCTTCTACAAAGATTGTCAAATTTCTTTATTCCACTATCATTATTATATTGCTCGACTTCTGACATTACTCTGAGGAGGAGATCACATACCTGGGACCAGACTTTATGATCTTGAAGTTGAATAGTGCAGGAAACTTGAACCCTAGTCGCCTTTGTTGTTCTCTGCTGCTCGATGGTCTTCTAAAAAAAGAGAGCCTTTTTAATTAATTAACGTTGGCAGTCCAATTATAAAGAAAATGGAGGAAGCGGTCGCTTTTAATAACACTGCTTTGGAATTCCCAAATATTGTGATTTGTGGAGCATTCCTTTTCCCCACGGACTAAATAATACCAGGATTGATTAGATTGTGAATGAATATATTCAGGCTAGGGTGAGAGTGGCTCCGGTGGAGGACAAGATACGGGAAGCGAGGGTTAGATGGTTTGGGCATGTGCAAATTCAGTGTCCACCTTTCTTTCTTGGTCGTGGCGAATTAGTGTTCACTTTAACTTTTCAAACATATAATACTTTTACAAAAAGCTGAATTTCTCAATTACAACTGTTTCATTTGATAAAGTCAGTTACAACTTACAACTGTTTCATTTTTCATTAAAAAATCAAAAAGTAAAATATGGACCAATTTGTTGCTTTTTTCAAAATGTGAATGATCGTAACACTCTTACAGTGTAAACTCAACTGAATGGAGGAGTGGCAATTTTTTCTTCTTTTTGATCTCTTAGTTTTTAGTGGAATATTTTGGATCAAAATCATAGTTTTGCCATTTAATGAAAAGTGGGCTCGCATGAGGTTATACTTTCCACTTTCCTCTAGATGGATGTGCTCTGTTACCACCCAAAAAGTACTTGTACATGTAGCGAACGGATAGAGAGAGAGAGGGAGAGAAAGAATTTTGATCAGCCTAATAGAATAGACGCAAAAAAGAAATTGAGATAAATGAAAGTGATGCCCCATCTGTAGGGAATGGTGGATAGATGCTCTGGTCTCATGCTTTTTTATTGCTCTGACCTTTGTTTTTGTTTTCTTTTTGTTCCTTTTTTTTCCTTATGAAGGTTGGTCCTGGCGAGGTTGATGATGACCTAGAAGGTGAGGTGGCTGAAGAGTGCACTAAATTTGGTACCGTAACTCGTGTCTTAATATTTGAGATAACCGAGGCAAATTTCCCTCATGAGGAGGCCGTTCGGATATTCGTTCAATTTGAGAGAGCAGAACAAGCAACTAAAGCCCTTATCGAACTTGAAGGTCGATTTTTTGGTGGTAGGATTGTTCGTGCCTGCTTCTATGATGAGGAGAGGTTCAGCAATAATGAATTAGCTCCCATGCCAGGAGAAATTCCTGGCTTTTGACCAAGCAGTTATGGTTCAAATCGCAAGTTCTTTTTATATTGTCACAGGGACTCTAATTTTGGTTAGAGTGGCTTTAAGTAAAAGGCTTTAGGTGATAGGTATCCTTGTATTCCTTATCAAGAAATAGGTCCCTTGTATCTATTGTCGCAAGTTTTACACAAAGCATGTATTAAAAAATTCCCCCTGTTTTTGCTGAACTGATGAACTTCTTTGAGGTGCAACACCAGAGTAATTTCTCATGGGCGTGCAGATCTACCATGGATATCTCTCGGTGATGAAGAATGGACGACTTCTGACATTACTCTGAGGAACTTGGTTTTAGTGTTTCTTATAATGCGGGAAGTTAAGGAATTATTGTTTTACAGTTGGTTCATTATTGTCAAATAACTTTTAGGTATGTTTTCAGTTGGCCATCTAAGTTCTATTTGGCTTTTCGGCTTTTCCTCAACATCATCTGCACTTGCTACATTATCAGGTTTTGTGTACACTTTGTGTTGTTTTGAACTTGTTTAAACTCCTGTACTTTCCATTCCAGCCAATTTGGAGCAAAATACTCAAACAGTGAAGCTAAATATCCAAGTGTAACGACTTCTTTTTTTGAGACGCAAGTTGTCTCAAAGTCTGAAAAGATTTTAATTCTGATCTTAAAGTGAGTAGTTCTGCCATAAGTGACTGAGATGACAAATTGTAACATTCTCTCGAACTATAGATGGTTATTGGTTAATACAAATCTGCAGGCTATGAATGTCTTATCGCAAGCCAGAAAATATGGAAGCTGAAACACAATATATCCATCAACTTGCACCCAAGGGTGTGGCCTAGCGGTCAATGAAGTGGGTTGAGAACCTTGAGGTCTTAGGTTCAAATCCTAGCAGAGACACTAGGTGATTCTTCACATGTGTCCAAGTATTGATTGATAGAATTGTTTGGTACTTGTTGCTTGTGGGAGGTAGCGGGTGTCCCGGGGAATTAAGTCGATTTTGACAATGGCCAATGTTAACGGATAGGAAAAGAGATCGTAATGATCAAATTCACACAAAATGAACGTTTGAGTACTCTACGTGCATTTCCGTGACAAGGTTTCCACAGAGCCTACTATCCTTTACATCCTTCTTTTTCCATGAGAGATCGTTGAACCAACTATTATTGCAACCATAATTTTGAGCCTTTCAGTTTTTTTTCTCGCATATTTTTCTCAAGTAATACATTTCACTTATTTAAAAACCAGCATTTACTGGAAATTTAGTTGGTGTTTCAAGTGGCTTGGAGATCATAAGTTGCTTAAAAATAAAAAGGTTAGTGTAATGTCCCATAGTATTTGGACGGCCTTGCGTAGTGCAGTCTTCTCAACTTTTGGCCAAGGGGAACCCTTTTTTTCTCAAAATTCTTTACTATTCGTTCAATTATTATGGTTTCTTCGAGTCACCACTTACGAAATTATTCTAGGATTAGTATTTTTTTTTTTTGTGTTTTTAATTTATTGTTGACTTTTAAATTGAAGTTATTTGGTCGGAGAATCTTAGTACCTCAGTTGGTTGAGTACACGAACTTTTATATTATTGGTAAGGGTTCGATTCCCCATTTCTTTACCTTAAAAAAGAATTTGGCCCAACGAAGATATTTTATGACATTCAGTTGCGTTTTGTTCAAAATAAAATCACGAGTTTCTCTTTAGCTCACCCTCCCCCCTCTCCTCTTCCCCTTTCTGAAGTCTAAATGAGAGATACTCTCTCACATTGAAACTGAAATATAATGGAAAGCGAATTAGTAATATCGGGAAAAAAGAATCAATAATGTACATATTTTTCACCTTTAATATTTGAAAAACAAAATATATTTTTAATTAAGTGGACTTGATGATTATTGGAAAAATTTCACATAAGAACAATTGAGCTCCCTGCTTTTCAATTTTACAGTACATATTTCAATTTACAACCAACTAGCCCAAAAATAATAGGCTAAGATACAACATCCAACTCCAATAGGTTCTTGAAATTACTATTTAATTTTTAAAAAAGATTGCTCAAGCTTTTAAGTTAATTTTCGAATCAGTAACTGTGACTCAAATATTAGTTCAACAAACCAAATTCATTTGGATGGTGAAAATTAAATTGTTAACAAGCTTAAACATGTGGGTTTAAATTTCGAATTTGATTGTGAGAAATTTGGAGTGGATGTTATTTAGACTTGTTAGAAATAGTACAAGGGGGCTGTATATAAAATTTGAAGTCATTTAATGGAGATTTGAACTGGTTTTGAACCAGAATTGTAACTGAAAATCGTGGAAGAAGTTCGTCTACAGACGCTTGTATAAAGGTGTATAAAAGTGCATAATAGTGTATAAGATGTGTTTATACACTCATATACACTATTATACAAGATTAAACATAATTATACAAAAACTGACTTCGTCTTCTTCGTTGCGTCTTTTCTAAAATTTAACTCAAATCTTGCTCAATTCTACTCCAAATCACTTCAAATTTAAATTTTGAACTTTTTTGATATTTTCAATCAATTGGAACAATACACAATCCAAACAACTAACAAACTCAAAAAATCCTATTTTCGAAAGCAAAGCTTTGAACGACCTTCAATGGTGGACTTCTACTCTTCAATTTTCTTACATTGCAACCAGGTGACACAGGGTAAGAAGCAGCAATGGCGGACGGCCCCCTGAAGCATATGTAGAAGATGTGAGAAGAGAGAGTGAAAGCAATGGTTGTGAGAACACATATTTAACTCCATAGCTTTTAGAAGCAATGGTTGTAAGAACACAAGTTTTGAATTTGCTAGTGCTTTCAAAATATGTACAATATGGGCTAGGTTGGGTAAAACTTGAAAATATGGGCCATTTTTTGTTACGGTGTAAAGTCAGTGTATTTTCTTGTAATTATTTCATGATTATTATTCTTATTATTGTTACGGTTTCCCTTTTAAGCTATTTTGCTCATTTTGACTGTGTATACAACTTCCAATCTGTTGATTTTGTTTTTAAATAAGTATTTTGAGTGAATGAGACTGGAAACTTAAAGGTCTGATCAGATGGAAATTTCTGGAAGCCCTCCTTTTAATGGTAATTAAATAACTTGTGTCTCATGTGACCTTTTGCCTAATATAGAAAGCGACCAAACAAAAAGCATAATTTTAGTGTCTAAATATTTTTGGGGGTTCCTTATGGTAGTTACAACTTGTTCTATCTGACTTTGACTATATAGTTATGGATTTCTGCTACTTTAACATGTTTTCACTAAAAGCTTGTTTGGATGGTTGTTGCTAGGGGTGTACATAGGTCGGGGTGGTTCGGATTTTACAATTATCAAACCAAATTAATTGTGTCGGATTATTAAATCTTAAAGACCAAACCAAACCAATAAAACTCGGGTTTTTCAATCTCGAATTTTTCTCGGGTTTTCGGGTTATTCGAATTGTTTTCGGGTTTTTTTTTCCTGGTAAAATCTTCGTAGCACCAAACATATAACTTGTGCTCAAAATATTTCTTTAATCCTAATAAGATACAACTATATAAGGTACTTGAAGAAAATAATACAAAATATGAGATGTGTCATGACATTATCCTAAAATATTTAACAATAAAGACAATAAAATTATGTAATATAAATATTGCTAAATGCTAATTAAAAATCCATAATAAAAATAAACATAATCTAAAAGTATTAAGTCATGGTAAAATAAATAGACTAATAAAGGAATATTAATTACTTGACTACATGCTAAAGAAAAAAATATAAATAGGTTATGCATTTATATCTAAATCATTGCAAAACAAAAAATAGATATTCAATACATTGTCGTTCCTAGTATTGAATTGAATTCTTTTGTTAGCATTAGTATTGATTTGATTTTGGTTTGGGCTTTTGTTAGCATTATTTAAGTTACTAATATTAACGGCTATAAAACTTATTGGAACATTCAAAAGCTTTAAGTTCAACCTTGAAATAATAATACCTTAAAAGATAAATTATGAAAAAGTTTAAGAAATATTTATAAATTACATCACAATAAGTATATTTATATATTAAATATATCTAAAATTTCTATATATGTAATGTCGGGTTGGTTTGGTTTCGGTTTCACTTTGTTTAGTTAAAACCTAACCAAACCAATTATGGTAGTTTTTTTTCCCACAAAATCAAACCAAATGAAACAAAACCATAGTCGGGTTTTTTTTTCTCGGTTTGACTCAGACTATCGGGTTGGTGGCTTGGTGCGGTTTGTCGGTTTTCTTTATACACCCCTAGTTGTTACGTATCGTTCCATAATGTATCGTATCGTAATGTATTATATTTTACTGTATCGTTTGATAAATACAATGTTTGAATAGATTGTGTCGTTTGCCATTGTTTCATGATACCATGCACCAACAATATGAAGAATAAACTTGCAATATTATAAAGAAAATTATGATACAGAGAAAAATTATTATATAAAAGGGTATGGTAAATGATATAATAAAATTATTTAATAATAATAAAGGGTGAGATTGAGAGAAAAAGACAAGGTAACGACGCGACCACACCAAATCGGTCAATACATAAAGCGACACATTTCATCGTTATGTAACAACGGATTTAACGACACGTACAATAAAATTTAAGTAACAATCATAACAAATATTGTATTTAACATAACAATACGATACAATACAATGGATAAAAACCATCCAAACAAGATGTAACAAAACATGTGGTAGTGGCCAAGTCTATCACTTGCTTTTCATGAACAATTTTGGCAAAAAAGAAACAGTGAGTGGTTGGGGCAAGTCTGCTTCAAAAATGTCAACTTCATTTTCTTTAATTTCCAATTTAATTCACCAACTTTTGTGAGGACCACGTTGCAAACCAATCCTTTTCAAACTGCTATACATGTTTGACCAAAAAGTGAACCTTTTTGTTAAACTAATTAATGATGAAATGAAGGATGAATCTTAGTTAAAAATAATAAATTCTACATCAAATATTGTAGGAAATCGGTAAGATGAACGACGTTTGATAGCATTAAAATAGCACGTTTGTACTCAATGAATACCAATAAATATAATAACATGAACATGCAATAAATGTAGATAATGGCAATAAATGTAATAGGAAAGGATCTACCACCTAATTATTATATGATTTGGATGGTTCTTTCTCCTGACAGCAACGTGGAAAGAATAGAAGTGAAGATGATTATGGAATCTTTGGATCTTGGGAACAAAGATCAAATAGCGTGCGCTTGAATAAGATAATCAATGAACAAGATAACTTTTGTATATTCTCTCAAGTCAACCTTTTACAATGTGTTTTTATCAGAAAGTGAAGATCCCCCTTTGGTTCTTTCTCTCTTCCTATTTATAAGGGGTATTTCCAAGAAACCCTAAAAAATACAAAATAAGGAATATCCAAAGGAATATTCCTTATGCCTATTTCTAATATATCTTGCCGTTATCTCTTTATTCCAGCTACTCGTCCCTGACAATAACCTTCCTGAGGATGGCCTCCCACTATTGCGCCGTGGTCGACCTCGTCCTCGATCTTGTTTATCTGCTGTTACCAGGTCACCAAATTTAGACCAATACAGTTAGTCCCTCCGCCTTTTGAGGTCGTGGTCTTGCGCGCCCTAAATAAGCAGACCCGGTTTGCGTCCGTTTAGAAGAAATTTCGTCGTGTTTATTAGATCGAATCGGCCGAGGTCGATAAAACGGCGCAGCCAGCGAGGCTGTGGTTGGTGTGGCTATCGTGAGTAGTGGCGAAGCCACATGGATATGACCACCCTTCGTCGAAAAATTGCACTATGTACATAGGTAAAATATTACGTTTTAGGGGTATATAACACATATTGAACACCCTTTATTGGAATTTTTTTTCACTTTTTTAAATTTGAACACCCTCGGAGAAATTCCTAGCTTCGCCACTGATCGTGAGGTGACGTCAAGGCCACACGCATCATCATTACGCATCTTCCCGATGTAATGTCTTTGCGTCTGCCACTTCGGTTCTGGTGCCATTGACAATCCATTGCTCTAATTCTCGCGCCACCCAACCCTATAAATAGATGGGGGGTTTCATTTTTCGGAAGTTTTCACCATTCCTCACTTTGCATGAGTACTGTTCTTCTTAGATCTTCTTCCCCAATTTCCGCTTTCGATTTCTTACAGTTTCTTTAGCTCCATTCCCCTCTTTCTTACCAGTTGTTATCTTTTTCTTCAAACTTGGTAGAATACGTTTCAATGTTGAAATATGTCACAACCCCCTCACATTCATGACGAGGTTTCTGATGCCACCCCATTATCGGTGGCCCTTCCTCCCGGCGGTGAGGAATTCATGGCTGAAGAGGATGATAGCTTCCCTACCGCGGATGAGATAGTCCCCAAAAATCCTTTGGCTAGAAATGATTTTCAAAAGAAGCCTGCTCCAGCTCCCGCTCAGAGGCTCTCTGAGACTGGACCGCCTCACATAGCCGACCTCCGGTCCAAATATCGCATCCCTCCCCATGTCGAAATTGTTCCGGCCGGAGGCGACATCGTGGAGGTTCATCGACCCAGGTATTGTGCCTTCTATGTCTACCTGTTCTTGATTGGTAATACTCCTCCTCTCCTTCCGCTAGCGGAGGAATTTTGCCGATTTTACAACGTCTGCCTGGCGCAACTCTCTCCTTATTTGTGTAAAGCTTTCTTGATGCTAACGAAGTATGCATAGTTGGCTGGCTTTGAGGTTGATGTTCGCCACCTGCTACACTTATTTTCGCGTAGTTTTTATAGAGGTACTATGATACACCTACGGCATCGTGGGACCAGAGGGTTGGTGGACGGGATGGACGACAAAACGAATCGGAAGTTCTGGCATAAGTACTTCTTCATCAAGACCGAGCACCTGGTAGCGGACCCGGCTGGGTTTCCCGAGCAATGGAACTATAATCGTAAGTATCTCAATGTTTGCTCGTTATTTTCTTTCGCCTTTTCCTTTTTGGCTCACTTGCGGCTTCCTTGCTTTTCAGCCGAGAGATGGGGTCCTTCTCCCATTTTTGATATGGAAGATTGGGTGTCTCGCGTGTTACCCCACATTGTTGGAATTCGTGATTGACCGTCCTTTTACAAGCATTTTGGACCCAAAATCCCGTCTAGTAAGTGTCACTTTTACTTCGGCCTTTTAGTTGTTTACCACTGCTCTCTGATGTGACCACTCTTTGGCGCTAGGTCGGCGAGCTTCCAAGAAGAAGGCTCCAGTACCTGCATTTCGCCAGGCGATCGCGTCGGCTAGAATGCAATTTTCCTTGGCTGAATCCGCTCGAGGAGTTCGGACTCAAGTTCCGCTGATGAGGGACTCTGCTCCTCAAACTGTCGCCGTACGGGATGAGATCTCTTCCCAGCCCATCTATCGTCTCGCAGACGAGCCGTCTGACGGCGAGGAGTCACCGTCAAGGAAAAGGCGAAGGGTGGAAACCAGAAAGGCCGTCACCGTTGACGTTAGACCGGAACAATTCATCGCTTTGGGAGCGGAGTCTACGCTTGCACCAGATGTAGAGACCTTTTTCACGACAGGCGCCGTTATGGAGATGCGGCTTTTTGGGTTGAGGCGGTTCGTGGTAGTGGAGAGCTTACACGAGCCGCAGAAGGTGGCGCATCCTCGGTGGCCGGGGTAAGTAGGGCGGTCCCTGCGTGGGGCTACAACTCTGGCTCGGATGTCGACCCTGAGGAGGTACGGGCCTTTTTGGAAAGGAATACTTGTGTGGAGGTAAGGATGGAGGGTCCTAACCGGCACATAGTCATTCCTGTTGACTACAACCTTTTGGCCAACTCGGAACGGGCGGTGTCGTCCTTTGCTCCCCTATGCGCGGCTTCTGAAAACACGGCGCTACAGGCGATGAGCGATGCGAATTTGTCGTTGGGTATATCTGGCATGGCTCTGCGAGTAAGTGCTTTTTAATGTTAGGATTTGCTTCGCATGTTTAATTTGCTCATACTGACTCCTTACTTTTGCATGTCAGACTCTTATCATGGGGATCGAACGTGACCAGAGGGAGGAGCGGAAGATGACCATTTTTAAGAAGATGACTTCCAAATATAGGGAGTACCGTACTAAGCACCGGACTCTGGCCGACTTCCTCAACCAGGATGGTGAATTTCAGTCGCTTCGTGATGGGCTTAAAATGAAAGATGAGGAGTTGACGAAGAAAGACGAAGAGCTAAGGGAGAGGGATGATGAGCTAATGAGAGCCATTGGTAGGTGCAGCGAGCTTGAGGCAGCTCTAAAGGCCAAGGAGGACGAGCTCGAGGTGAGCAAGGTGGTGATGATTGAGAATGCTGACCTTCAAACGCAGGTGGCATCCTTAACAGCTGAACTTGGGCAGAGGGAGGCGAAGGCTGTCGATCTAAGGGGCGAGTTGAGCGCCAAGGTCGAAGAATTGACTCGTGCCGAGAAAGGCTAAGTGGCCGCTATGGTTGAAGCGGCAGCCTTAGAAGATGCCCTCTGCGTTTGTAGGTCCGAGCGGGATAATGAGGTGGAGACATCGGCGCTCAAGGTGGCGAGGTTAAAGAGAGGATCCAGGATCTGGAGGCGGAGTTGTCTGGATTGAACGAGCAGGTCATTGCCTTGAAGGCCGAGGAGGTACGACGGCAGTCACAACCATCTACGTTTCATACTTCTGCCGATCCCAGAGTGCCGCGGGAGTTGTATGAGATGTGGGTTCACGCCGAGGCTCAACTCGACGTGTACAAGTCTTTGAAAGCCGTCGGGAAAATTTTTGAAGTAGAACTCGAAGGCGTCCGTGTCAAGGCACGTGCAGCCCGTGAAGCTTGTGGTTACGCCCCTGGTACGCCTGGTGGGGATGATGTTGACGATGATGCAGATAGGCTCGCCTCCGATTCTTGGGATGATGATGAGAACGCCGATGGGGATGACGCGGCGTAAAGCTGTCGTACTTAGTTTTTGTTTTGCTTTGCTATTTTTGTGAGGGCGTCTTTGGGCCCTTTGTAAAAAGTATTGTAATTTGATAGTTGTAATGGAACAGTTCCCTTTTCGCTATGTATTTCTTGATTTCCGTTCTCTTTTCTTTTTTCTATGTGGGGAAGTCCCTGATTTTTTTGATGAGATCGACGTTCGACGCGATCGAATATTAATATTTCGAACGAGGTCGAATATTAAGTAGTTCGAGCGGGGTCGAAGGTAAAGTAATTCGAGCGGAGTCGAATGTAAAGTAATTCGAGCGAGGTCGAATTAGAGTAATTCGAGCGAGGCCGAATGTAAGGTAATTCGAGCGAGGTCGAATGTAGAATAATTCGAGCGAGGTCGAATGTAGAATAATTCAAGCGAGGTCGAATGTAGAGTACTTCGAGCGAGGTCGAATGTAAAATAATTCGAGCGGGGTCGAATGTAAAATAATTCGAGCGAGGTCGAATGTAAAGTGAGGTCGAATGTAGAGTAATTCGAGCGAGGTCAAATGTAGAGTAATTCGAGCGAGGTCAAATGTAAAATAAATCGAGCGAGGTCGAATGTAAAGTAATTCGAGCGAGGTCGAATGTAGAGTAATTCGAGCGAGGTCGAATGTAAAGTGTAAAAAGACTTGGTGGAGAGTAAAGATGCTGCTTTATTTCATTCATTGGAGAATATTACATGTTTCTGTTTGTTTTATACATATATTGGAGAAGTTCCTATGTATCCAGTCCCTTCATCGTTCAGCCTGGAGAAGTAGTCGGCAGGTGGGGCGATGAATTATACTTGAACTTTGAGAGGTCCCCTTTGTCGGCTCGTTAAAAACCTTCCCGAGAAAACCTAACTGGGACAAAACCAGGGTGAGGGAAAAAGAGTACGACGTGGAGGGCGTCTGTTTTTAGAAGTTGAAGTATTTGAGATGGGCGACGTTCCAATTGTTTTGTAGTAGCTTTCCCTCCATTGTTTCTAGTTGGAATGATCCTTTGTTTGCTGCTGCCATGATTTTGTATGGCCTGTTCCAATTGGTTCCTAGTTTGCCTTCTCTTGAATCTTTGCTCGCTTGTGTTTTGGCCTTGAGAACATAGTCTAGTTTGCCTTCTCTTGAATCTTTGCTCGCTTGTGTTTTGGCCTTGAGAACATAGTCTTCGACTTTGAGTGGTCGTACTTTGGCTTTTTTGTTGTAGTACTGTTCTGCTTGTTGCTTTTGGGCTACCATTCTTATGTAAGCCATGTCTCTTCGCTCCTCTGCTTCGTCGAGGTCTTATTTTCTGTTCTCGTCATTGCTTGGTCCACTTTCGTTGGAGTATCTCAAACTGGGTTTCCCGACCTCGACTGGTATCATGGCATCAGTCTCGTAGACTAGTGAATATGGTGTTTCTCCTGTGCTTGTTTTTGGCGTGGTGCAGTATGCCCACAGTACTTCTGGTAGTAATTCCGGCCATAGTCGGTTGGTGTCCTCAATCTTTTTCTTCACGATATTCAATATTGTTTTGTTGGAGGATTCAGCCTGGCCATTACCGGCAGGGTGATATGGCATGGAGAGTATTCGCTTGATGTGCCGTTTTTCGAAGAACTCGGTGGTTTTTTTCCGGTGAATTGGGGTCTATTGTCACAGCTGATTTCTTTGGGGATGCCGAAGCGGCATATGATGTTTCTCCATATGAATGTGATAACTTCCTGTTCGCGTATTTGGGTGAACGCACCTGCTTCTACCCATTTTAAAAAATAGTCTGTTAAAACCAAAAGAAAATGTACATTACCTCGCCCTGCTGGGAGGGGTCCGACGATGTCCATTCCCCATTTGATGAACGGCCATGGCGATGTAACACAGTGGAGGTGCTCGCCCGCTTGGTGTATCATAGGAGCATATTTCTGGCACTGTTCGCACTGACGTAATCGGCGGCTTCCTTCTTCATTGTGGGCCAATAATAACCTGCTCAAATGAGGCATCTAACGAGGGCCCGATTGCCGGTATGGGCACCGCAGTGGCCTTCGTGTACTTCCTCGAGCACACATCTTGTTTAATGGCCCTAGGCATTTCGCCATGGGCCCCCCAAACGTTCTTTTGTATAGGTCGTGATTTATGATGCTGTACCTGGCCGCCTGCATTCGAAGCTTTTTGGCTTCCTTTTTGTCTGCTGGGAGTACTCCTTCATGCAAATATGTTATAATACGGTTGCGCCAGTCTCAAGTCAAATTTACAGAGTGTACCTCGAGTTGGTCTATTGATGAGTGGAGGAGGGTGACCATATTTTCCTTCGTGATGTTTTTGGTGGCCGCTGCTAACTTGGAGAGACCGTCTGCCTCGATGTTTTATGCTCGAGGTATCTGATCGAGTCGATATTTGTCGAATTTTGGTAGTAGTATGAATTTTGGCCTGGTACTTTTGTAGCCTCTGCTCTTTGATTTGGAAAGTCCCTGTGTCTTGGTTGACAACGAGTTGCGAGTCACATCTAAGGACGGCTCGTCGCGCTTCGTATTTGAGAGCTAGCTTTAATCATGCAATTACGACCTCATACTCGGCCTCAATGTTAGTCATATAAGGGCACCGTATGGATTGGCGAATGACTTCGCTTGTTGGGACCTCGAGTACGAGTCCCACTCCAGATCCTGACGCATTGGATACACCGTTGGTGTATAGGACCCATAGGTCGAGTAGACTGGACGAGGTACGAGAAGTTTCTTGTTTGACCTCAGTCATTGTTTTGGCACTAAAATCGGCGACGAAGTCGGCGAGTACCTACGATTTTATCGCTGTTCGCGACTGATATGTTATATCATGCTCGCTCAATTCTATGGCCCATTTGGCCAATCTCCCCGATAGATCGGGTTTATGCAGGATACCTCATAGGGGAAAGGTCGTTACCACCGATATGGGGTGGCATTAAAAATATGGTCTAAGCTTCCGTGAAGCTATAACCAACGCCAAGGCTAATTTTTCGAGGTGAGGGTACCTCGTTGCGGCGTCAATGAGAGTTTTGCTAATAATAGATCGGAGATTGCGTACCTTTATCTTCGCGGACTAATACTGCGCTTACCGCGACCTCTGATACGGCCAAGTATATCAGGAGGCCTTCGCCGGGTTCTGCTTTGGTGAGTAGCGGGGGCGAAGACAAGTACGCCTTTAGTTATCTTAGGGCCTCGATGCATTCTGCATTCCATTGGAGCCTGTTGTCCTTTTTTGAGCATGTTAAAGAATTTATGGCATCTGTCGGAGGATCGTGAGATGAACCTCGACAGGGCAACTATGCGGCCTGTCAATTTTTGCACCTGTTTCTTGCTGGTTAACACTTCGGGTATTCCCTCAATGGCCTTGATTTGGTCGGGGTTGACCTCGATGCCTCATTGTGATACCAAGAAACCGAGGAACTTGCTTGAAGTTACGCCGAAGGCACATTTTTTGAGGTTCAGCTTCATGCCATATTGCCTTAGTATTCCGAAGGCTTCTTTCAGGTGGTCGATGTTATCTTCCTTCCTTTTCGATTTGACCAACATGTCGTCTATGTAAACTTTCATAGTTTTGCCGAGTTGGTCCTTGAACATTTTGATTACCAATCTTTGATAAGTCGCCCCTGCGTTCTTTAAGCCAAATGGCATGACTCGATAATAGTACGTTCCTTTATGGGTGATGAAAGTAGTCTTCTCCTGGTCCTCTTCCTCCATAAGGATTTGGCTGTGACCTGAGTAGGCGTCCAAAAAGCTCAACAACTCGTGCCCTGCTGTTGCGTCAATGAGCTGATCGATATGAGGCAAGGGAAAGGAGTCTTTCGGGAAGGCCTTGTTTAGGTCCGTGAAATCCACGCACATCCGCCACTTCCCATTTTTCTTTTTTACCATGACTACATTGGCGGCCCATTGAGGGTATTTCGATTCTCGGATGGAGCCGTTAGCGAGTAGTTTATCCACTTCCTCGCTGACGGCCTCGTTGATTGCGACATTGAATTTTCTTCTTACTTGTCGTACTGGAGAGTAGAAGGGATCGGCATTCAACTTGTGTGTGGCAACGTCTTTCGGAATACCTGGCATATCTACGTGGGAAAAAGCAAACAAGTCGGCATTATTGATTAAAAACTTATGAAATTTACCTGGCTCGGAGAGCTTATGGCCTATATAAGCCTTTTTGCTGTTGTTGCTGCTGTCTAATTGGACGGGATCAAGATCTTCTATTGCTGATCTCGCAGCTTCCACGACATCGGGGTCCTTGATAACGTCTTTCTGATCGTTGAGTTCGGACCCCGACTTTGATAATTGCTATGCTTCTAAGTTTGTTCCTTTTAGCTGTTGAGTGAATGCACAATCTTGGGCGATGCGGTAGCATTCTTGTGCTGTGCATTGTTTGCCTCAGATGCTGAATGTCCCCCGCGAAGTAGGGAATTTTATTACTTGATACAAGCTGGATGGGATGGCCTTCATGGCGTGTACCCATGGTCGTCCTATGATTACATTGTAAGTTGTGTCCTGGTTCATGACATAGAACGTTGTTTCTAGGGTGACGCCCCCCGGCCAGAACGGGCAGCGTTATTTCTTCTGAGGTTCGCTCGACTGCATTTTTAAAACCTGTTAGTGTTATGCAGCGTGGTACTATCTTGTCCTCGAATCGCATTTGCGCAAGAACTCGAGGGTGAATAATACACGTGCCGCTTCTGTCGTTTACCATTATTCTTTTTACATTAGTATCTAAAATATGTAAAGTAATGACAAAAGTATCGGAGTGAGGAAAAGTCAAACCGTTGGTATCTGACTTATTGAATATGATACTTTCTCCGAAGTCATCATACCGTTCGTGGGTGATTGACCGCTTCAGTTTGTGTGTGGTGGTAAAATTTATGTGGTTGATTGCTGCTTCGTCGCCTCCACCAATGATCATTTGAATGGTGCGGGCAGGGGGGGGGGCGATTTTGGTGGGCCTTGGTGTTGTTCTCTTCCGCGGCCAAAATTGGCTCTTCCTCGGTCGCTCATCAGCTCCTTTAGGTGCCCTTGGTGGAGCATGTTCACTACCTCTTGCCGTAGGGCTATGCAGTCTTCAGTTTTGTGACCTCGCTCCTGATGAAATTCACAGAGGATGTTCGACTTTCGGGTGCTTGGGTCGGATATCATCTTCTGCGGCCACTTCACCTTCGGGCTGAGCTTCTCTAGTGCGTACACTATCTCTGAAGGGGAAACACAAAAATTGTGAGCAGATAAGAGCGGAGGCATACCTCTTTCGTTCCGCTGAGTCCCTGTATGCGGCTTGGACGGTCCTTCCGCATGGCGAGGAGATGGTGCGACGGCTGTTCTGACATAAGGTTGGTGCCTGTCTCGGTTGAGGCGGGTTCCTGACTGATCTCTCCGACCGTCCCTACGACGGTCTTTCCTCGGCTCTGTTTGGACCGATGTTAACTGGGCGTCTTCGTCTACTCTCACCTTGACGCAGTAGGCGTTGTGAGTTTCTTCCCAAGTGGTAGGAGGGTATTTCATGAGTCTACTTAATAGTTTTCTTGCCGCTCTTGACCCATTCCTGCTCAACCCGTTATGGAAAGCTGCCACCGCTACCCCTTAAGATATATTTGGTAAGCTCATTCATACTCTGTTAAACTGGGCTAAAAAGTCCCCGAGTCCCTCGCCAGGCGATTGCCTAACGATGAATATATCATTTACCCTGGCTTCCACTTTCTTAGACCTGGCGTGGGCGGTGACGAACTTGTCGGCCATTTCCTCGAACATTGTTATAGATCGTGCTGGTAATTGTGAGTACCAAGTTAAGGCTCCCCCAGTTAAGGTCTCGCCGAACTTTTTTAGTAGCACTAACGGTACTTGCTCCTTTGAGAGGTCGTTACCCTTTACTGCTGTGACATAGTGAATGATGTGATCTTCGGGATCCGTCGTGCCGTCATATATATTCAAGTATGGTGGCATCTTGAAGGTTTTGGGTATGGTATGTGGGGCTGCTTCCTCGCTATTTGGTTGTTCGACGAATCGGTTGACATCCCGTTTTGGTAGCAGTTTTGGGGTGCCCGGTATTTTATCGACCCTTTCTTGATGTTCCCTCATCTGGTTGCGGAGCTCCTTGTTCTCGTTTTCTATTTCTTCCATTTTCTTTAGAATGGCTGCAAGTGCATCGTTACCTGCGTCAACATCGATGTGAGTGTTACCTGTTAGAGGAGCGGGTTGCTCGTCGGCGATCGCTGTGGTATCCGTCTGTATGACGTCTCTATTTGCCCGCTGAGCAGGTTTGTCGAGTATGTTATTTAGAGTGCTGGTCAGCCACTCTTCTAGTAATTTCTTCACTGCTGGTGGTGCTTCCTCAGCTGTGGACGTGGAATCTCCCCTTTCGCGCGAAGCGGTTACACTCCCATGAGGGGGAGGTGAATCACTCCGCCTAGGTATAGCACTCGGCGTCTCATTCTCCTCATCTCCTCTGTCATCCTTGTTGATGGTGTTTAAGATGTTGGTAATGACACCCATTATTGCTTTCTGTCTTTCATCTCTTTTTCCTACCATTGTTAGTTTGTGCAGACGAGAAAAAGGTGGCTGTCCTTTATGATCTAGAAAAAACTAAAAATTTTAACTAAAAAACTCCCCACAGACGGCGCCAAATTGTTTGACCAAAAAGTGTTAAGCCTTTTTGTTAAACTAATTAATGATGAAATGAAGGATGAATCTTAGTTAAAAATAATAAATTCTAGATAAAATATTGTAGAAAATCGGTAAGATGAACGACGTTTGATAGCGTTAAAATAGCACGGTTGTACTCAATGAATACCAATAAATATGATAACATGAACATGCAATAAATGTAGATAATGGCAATAAATGTAATAGGAAAGGATCTAAAACCCAATTATTATATGATTTGGATGGTTCTTTCTCCTGACAGCAACGTGGAAAGAAGAGAGTGAAGATGATTATGGAATCTTTGGATCTTGGGAACAAAGATCAAATAGCGTGCGCTTGAATAAGATAATGAATGAACAAGACAACTTTTGTATATTCTCTCAAGTCAACCTTTTACAATGTGTTTTTATCAGAAAGTGAAGATCCCCCTTTTGTTCTTTCTCTCTTCCTACTTATAGGGGTATTTCCAAGAAACCCTAAAAAGTACAAAATAAGGAATATCCAAAGGAATATTCCTTATGCCTATTTCTAATCTGTCTTGCCGTTATCTCTTTATTCTAGCTATTCGTCCTTGACAATTACCTTCCTGAGGACGGCCTCCCACTATTGCACTGTGGTCGACCTCGTCCTCGATCTTGTTTATCTGCTGTTACCAGGTCACCAAATTTAGGCCAATACAATACACGCACAAAAAAAAAAAAGGTGATATCTAAAACGGAGTATATCACTAGCACTAGTAAATGTGGTAGGGCCAAGGTTTATTTCCTTCCTTCCCTAACAATTATTTCTATAGTGGAACCACGTAATACGCACTTGTGAATTTCTAGTAAAATTACCGAACTCTTCAAAGAAACTTCTTTCACATTGTCGTTCCCATAACTAAGCTCATCTTCAAAGACACTGCAAAGACTTGCTTGACTGAGTCGAATTAAATTTCTTTTATTTCAACCCGCACCGTCCGTACCATACTAAACTCGCATATATCTAAACTCTCACTGCCCTGCATATGTCTAAACCCATACCGCCCGCACCCGTACTGTCTCTGTGCCTCATTGCCATCCCTAATCACATCGAATTCATTAAAGGAATAAGCACTCCTTAGCAGAGTTTTCTCCGTTTCACTATATATAGCTCCAACTAAAAGGACCGGTATGTGACTCCATTTTTGCTATAGCTGCCCTAATCGAGACCGACAAGAATCTCATACTAGCTTATCGATCAAAATTTTTGTTGACGAATATCGTGTAAAAAAGCCTCAAGTAGACTTATTGACGGTACAGGTACATTTCAACTTCCAGACTTATTGACGTTCGAAATTTAAGATATTATTACAAGAATCTCAAAATATATTTGTCTACTTTTTAAAGTATTACAGATAAACTTTTACTACCAAAGAAAAAACATTTCTACGCAACAATAAAAATTTACTCCTTATAATTATAATTACAAAACCATTAGAACGTGACAATTAACTTTGAGATAGATGGTACATCAAAATCTTGAACATGCAACAAACAAATATTCATGCAATATATATTCTCCTAAATTCCCATGCTTATTTGAACCAAACAAATCGACAAGTATTCTCCTTTAATGCTTGCTGATGAACTCTGCAACGGCTTCAAAAAGCTTTTCAGTTTCAGAAGCAGTTACAGGGTCCATTTCAACAGCAATTTTGTTCAGATAAAAGCTATGTCCCACTCCATTATTAATAAACAGCTCTATATCCTTTTCCCCCTTTTTCATAGCTTCGTAAAACTCCATTTCAGTATCCTTTATCAGATCTTTCTCCGCCACACAGTACATATAAGGCGGCAATTTAAGCTCCTTCACCGCCGGCGCCGCATCTCCCATCGGGCATGTTATTGGATGATCCTTATTGCTCCCTACAGGTAAAGCTAACCCCAGAAATTTATCCACCATATCTAATGTTAAAAACGGCGTCTGCTCTTGTTCTAGCTCCGATTTGCTCCGATAGGACCGCACGAAACCTGGATGGATCGGAATTGCGCCGGCTAGTCGCATTGGAGATAAGTTTTCCTCGCCGGCTCTGACGGCGACTTGGTGGACTATATTCCCGCCGGAGCTGTCTCCGATGAGGAATACTCGGTTGAAATCTGCGTAATCGTTGAGCCAGGGCTCGTGTCCTTGCTGCCGGGAGAGGTCCCGGAGCCAGAGGAGGGCGGTGAAACCGTCATCGCAGGCGGCAGGGAGGCGGTGCTCCGGCGCGAGGGGGAGGAAGACGGAGACAATGATTGCGTTGGCCACGCGCGCTAGGCGCGTGTAGACAGTGTAGTACATTAACCAATCGGTTTGGCTGATACAAAAGCCGCCGCCGTGGAAGTGAAGAATGACGGGAAGCTTGTTGACGGAATTGTCGTTTCGTTCAGGTAAGTAGATGCGGAGACGGCTGCCGAATTTTTCGTCGGCGACTACATCTTTGACGGCAACGCCGTCGATGAAGTCCTCATGCGGTGGGACTGGCTCGGCCATGAATTTGACTTCGGGTGGACCGGTCCAAGTCCGGTCTACTGAACTGTCTTCGAAAACTCTAAGCCAGCCGGATACTTCCTCTATCACTTGCTTTTCATGAACCATTTTGGCAAAGTTTGAAGTGTTTTTTTTCGAGTTATCAGTAATATGAAGAATGAAGACTGTTTAGTGTGTACCTTTGGTTTGCATGTGCATGGCTATTTATAATGGTGAGATAGGAAAGGATAAGAAAATTTGTGGTAGTTTAAAGAAAGGTTCAAAGAGTTTTACAAAATTTTGGAGTTAAGATAATGGGAAGAACACTAGCATTTGGAAAGTATTTTCCTGACAAATTCATAATGAGTCAATCCACATCTGGAAAGTAGATTTGGTGGAAGTCAATGATCAGTATGAATGGTCGTTAGGGTCACTGATTAATTTAGATAACTATGGTGGTTAGTTAGTTACAGCCCCGTTTAGTCTACAAGAGAGGAATTAGAATATTGGTCTACTAACAAACATTAGAAATTATATACTAACGTGTTTCAAATTACATACACTTACTTTGTAGGGGTTTTTTGGTCAAATTGTGACATTTTTGACCCCCACTAAAAGAATTGTGGTTGTTTCTAGAAGTGCCACAGTTACCTTTGCCACGAGCATTATTGCGGCGGGTTTTTAAAACCTCCATGACAAACGCCACAGAATAAATTTTTAATTTGTGGGGATTTTGAAAGATAATTAGTGCTAGTTTAAAACCCCAGCAATATGATTTCGATGTGTCAAAAAAAAACTGCGAGGGTTTATAAACCCCCTCAATATGATCGTAATGGTTCCAAAAAATAATACTGTGGGGGTTTATGAACCCCGAAAATATGATCTAAATATTTATAAAAAAAGGTTATGTGGGGGTATATAAACCCCCCAAATATGATCTAAATATTTAAAAAAAAAATTTATGTGGGGGTGTATAACAGCTACAATATAATATTAGTGTTTTATAAAAATAGTGGCAGTTTATTTTTGCCACAATATTTTTGTTGCTGAAAACTCTTTTTCTATTTGAATATCTTTTTATTTGTAGGATTAAAGAAATAATTTTATCAAATAACTTACAACATAAATCAAATTTCATAAATAATCACCATAATGACAAACATTAGAAATTCAAATCCTCATGGGACTAAATAAACTTTTTATCATGAGCAATGATATATGATATGGTCACCAACCATCTAGGATAGTAAAAATGTATGCATTAAAAGTTTGAGCTTTTACATAATTACCAAACATCAAAAACTATTCTATATGCAGAATAATAGGACTACTGGCCTGTAACTGTGATAGGCCAAAGCAGAGGAGCTGGTGCTATATAATTTGGCTTAAGATTCTGTAATCTTAAGCCAATACCACGAGCAAGAGATATGGGTGCGAATTAGTAATAACAAAGGTGAAAATCTAACATAGCAAGGCTGTCAAATGAAAAAACTGTGACACCTAAATGTACTTGCTTGTATAGAGAATTAGTGTGTTTTGAGGTCCACGGACCACGAGGTCAGCCGTGAAGGTAGAACATGCTCCATGGAGGAGACCTGCTTTGGAAAGAGAACTGGAACCAAGGTGTGAAACCTCCATATAACAAACAAGTTGAATACTAGACACAACCAGACAAGAACTTTACACTTTATTTAGAAGCTAAGATAAGAGAATGACATTGCAACTAAGAGCAATATTTCACTTACTGATCAATGACCTTGATAAACTCCCTAAACAGACAATGAACACAAAGGCCGACGGAAATAAAGGAGACACAAGACAAGATCAATCAACATTCCTGCAAGAAATATTATTGTCATTGCATCCGTTTCAGGAATGACAACAAAAGCACAAATCAATGTCATTATTTAACCTTCTAGAAAATGTTTTTCATAATAATGAAATTATATTTTGTTGCATTTCTACAACTTAATAAATCATTTAAAATTACAAACAATAATATACCTCCTCCGACTCAATTTATATAACACTCTTTCCTTTTCAGAATGTCTCAAAATGTTTGACAATCGAATTTATATACAACTTTTAGCTTTCAAATTCGTAAGACTGTTCAAATAAACTTTGATGTGATCTTCGCTATCAAACTATCTTTTCTACGGTCACGAAAACCAAGTGCAAGTCAAAGAACATCTTAAACTCCGGCCACTGGCCAGTCAAAAGACTGAAAAAGAAAGTTCTTTTTTATATAATTTCGATACAAAGGGCAAAAACGACTATAGTGCACACAACATACAGGTGAAAGGGC
Organism: Nicotiana attenuata; assembly: GCF_001879085.1. Taxonomy (NCBI): domain Eukaryota; kingdom Viridiplantae; phylum Streptophyta; class Magnoliopsida; order Solanales; family Solanaceae; genus Nicotiana; species Nicotiana attenuata. The sequence goes on along the minus strand of NC_031990.1, from coordinate 46,294,966 downwards.
ATGCCGAGATCATTCATGAGATCTGCCACTAAACGCCACATTTTGGCATTACTGTCTAAATTAGAACCCTAGAAAAGAAAGCAAAAGCAACAGTCACTTTCCAACAAGTACTTATGATTAAAAAATCATTAACAGGAGGCTAGTAGTAGGAGGCAGGTCAAAAATATCACTGTCCCAAAGAATGTTATATTTTGCCCCATATATGCTTCCATGGTAACTTTATTATAGAAAAGAGATCATAATTTCCTTTTCTTTATGGAAAAGGAACATTTGTCCGGCATATAGTTTCAAGTGGAAACGGAAACTGGCATCAATGTAAGTCTGATGGGAAATCATTTATCCTCGAAGGACAGAGGTGCTTCTGTAGCTTCAGTCTTTATAAAGAATCAAGGCATGCATCGTTTGACAAAATAGGATCAATACGATACCGGAAAATTGAAGAAACTCATTGAATTCTTGATCGACATTGAAGCAGAGCAAAGCAGAGATGAAGGAAGAAAACACATGCAGAGGTTTGGAGAATTTCTGTATATTATCAATGGAATAGTGAAGTGAATTAGCTAGCTACTCATATATATACAAGTTACAACTACTTGCAAGCTGTCTAACTAACTTCCACTGTCAACATAATTAACTAATAACTAACTACACTACACTAACTAACGCAACTAAGAAACGGATTAAGCCTTAGTGCACAGTTAGGCATTTGTCTAATTCCTTCACACCCCCCCTCAAGCTACGAGCCATGAAGATGTTCTTCATGCCTAGCTTGGACAGCAAATAATGATGTTGAGTGACACTCAAACCCTTAGTAAGAATATCTGCCTATTGTTCTAAAGAAGGAAGATGTAAAAGATGAACAAGCTCAAGTTGCACCTTCTCGTGAATGAAGTGACATTCTATATTAATATGCTTTGTTCGCTCGTGAAATACTGGATTAGCAGCTATTTGAATCGCAGACTTACTGTCACATAGCATGGACATATGCTTCTGAATATGCACCCCCAATTCTTCAAACAAACCAGTCACCCAAACTATTTCTGCAACCGTTGATGCCAAACTTCAATACTCAGCCTCAACTGAGCTTCTGGATATGGTTGTTTGTTTCTTCGACTTCCATGAGATCAAAGAGCTCCCAAACTTAATCAAATACCTAGTGACTGATTGCCTGGTGTTGGGGCAAGAGGCCCAATCAGCATCACAAAAGGCTGTGAGTTGAGAGGAATCATCTGCTAACATTAATATTCCCATTCCTGGAGATTTCTTGACATACTTGATCACCTTGATGGCAACCTCCATATGTTATGTCTTAGGACAATGCATGAACTGGCTCAAGCATTGCACAACAAATGCAATTTCTGGTCTAGTCATGGTGAGGTAGAGAAGTCTTTCAATCAATCGTTGATATGCACTAGGATCATCAAGAACTTTATCATCTTCAATACCAAACTGAGTGTCAAACTCCAATGATGTAAGCTTCTTGTTGACCTCCAAAGGTGCACTTATTGGTTTTGAACCTGAGAGTCCCATATCTGAAATGAGCTCTAATGCATATTTTCTTTGATGCATTAGAATTCCCTCTTTGCTTCTAGCAAATTCAATCCCTAAGAAAAACTTTAGCTCCCCTAGGTCCTTGATATTAAAAACTTGCTGCAAGTATTCCTTAGTCTTCTGTATTAAGGCAGCATCATCTCCTGTAATTAGTAGGTCATCAACATAAACTAAGATCACTACTATTTTGCCTTGAACTTTTCTGGTGAACAAGGAATAGTCCAAGTGACTCTGACATAACCCAGCTGTCAATGCAGAGGTTAGCTTGATGTTCCATTGTCTAGAAGCTTGCTTAAGCCCATACAATAATTTGAGAAGTCGACAAACTTGATGCTGTCCCTCACAAGTAAACCCTTGTCGTAATTCCATATATACTTCTTCAGTTAGATCACCTTGCAAAAATGCATTGTCGACATTCATTTGATGAATGTCCAATTATTCATTGTTGCCAATGAAATAACTGTCCTCACTGTTACCATCTTGACAATAGGGGAGAATGTTTCCTGATAATCAAGTCCCTCTCTTTTGCTATACCCTTTGGCAACCAACCTTTTCTTAAACCTTTCCACTTCACCTGTAGCTTTATATTTGATCTTGTATAACCATCGACAACCAATGGCCTTCTTCCCTGGTGGCAAAGGCATCACTGTCTATGTTTTATTGTCTTGCAATGCCTTGGTCTTTGTCTGCATTGCTTCTATCCATCTTGCATCCTTAACTGCTTCTGTATAGCTTGTAGGCTCAGTGTCTGCAGAGAACTTGGTGATGAAGCTTTGATACTTGGAAGACAGGAAGTCATAACTGATGACATCAGAGATAGGGTATAAACAAGCATGTGCTCCTGATTTTTTGTCAGTCCTCACATAGTCTTTAAGCCAAATAGGAGGCTTAATTGTTCTTCCTGATCTTTTTTCAATCAATTCTGCTGTTTGAGTCTCTTCTACTGCTTCTATGTCTTCAACAAAGTCTGTCACATCTTCATAAAGGTCCTGAGATTCATGATTTTCTTGATCAAGATCTCCTGGTGCACCTGGAAGCTGCTGTAAAGTGAGATCTGCAACATCTTGATCAGACAGAATGTTCCTACTTGCAATGTCTAAATCATCCACTACACAAAATCTTTGCAATTTTGTAATGTTAGCACCTTGGGGGTTTTGGTTTTTATGATTATCCTGGAAAGGAAATATGCTTTCATGAAATATAACATCTCTACTAATAAAGCACACTTTATTAGATAAATCAAATAACTTGTATCCTTTCTGATGAACACTATATCCTAGCAAAATTGATTTCACTGCTCTTGGACCAAACTTATCCTGTTTTGGCAAAATAGTTGCATCAAAGACAACCATCACCGTCATGTGAGCCAAAGAGGGTGGCCTGTTGTACAACACTTCAAAAGGTGATCTACCTTTCAAGATGGTAAATGGCGCCTGGTTTATTATATATGTTGCTGCTTCTATACATGTACCCCATAATCGAATTGACAAATTAGATTGGAACCTAATTTCTCTTGTTGTTTCTAGGATGTGCCTATGTTTCCTCTCCACCACTCAATTCTGTTGGGGAGTGTAAGGACAAGAACTCTGGTGCAAAATCCCATGATGTGCAAATAATTCCTTGCAAGACATGTTAAAAAACTCAGATCCATTATTTGACCTAAACACTTTAATCATCTTTCCAAATTGGTTGAGAATCATTGCAATGAATGTTTTAAGTAACTCAGACACATCTGATTTCACTCTCACTAAGAAAATCCATGTCCATCTTGTGTGATCATCTATTAATGTCAAAAAGTAATTCATTCCATTATAGGTTGGAACCTTATAAGGGCCCCATATATCCATGTGTATCAAATTAGAGGATTCATCTGCTCTACTAGTACTAACAGAGAATGGTAATCTTGTTTGCCTAGACAAGGGACACACATCACAATGCTGTAATTAAAAAACATCTTTATTCCTAAAACCAGAAATCTTTCTAATGACTGCCATAGGCACATGGCCTAATCTCCTGTGTCAAATCTCAGGTTCCATCATTTGCTTTGCTGCCATAGCCTTTGCTCCATTTATTCCAGCTTCCTTATGGTGTGTTCTCAGTACATACAAGTCATCTTCTCTACTACCAGTCGCCTTCACTTTCCCAGTGCAAAGATCCTGAAATATAAAGTGTTCAGGAAAGAACATTGCACAACAATTCAGTTCCTTGGTCAATTTGGATACTGATAATAGATTGAATTTAAAACTTGGCACACAAAGCACATCCTTAAGGATATCACCTCCTGCCAAAGGACTGTTTCCTATTTTTGTTACTTTAGCAGACTCTCCTATAGGCATTTGCACATTTCCAGCACTTCCTACTTTACCATCATCCAACAAAAAATGTTCATTTCCTGTCATATGATTTGTAGCTCCTGTGTCTAATATCCAATATACTGCATTATCTTTAACAAGGAAACACTTACCTGCCATATTTGCACTTGTTTCAGATGTGGAAGCCTTACTGAGCATGCTAAGTAGCACATTGTATTGCTCCTGTGTGATCATTGGTGCAGTAGTGTTGGATGAATTGATATTTCCTTGATTAGTTTCACTAGTCTCAGATTGCAGAGAATGCCCATCAACCACATTAGCTCTGGCCTTGGACTTGAAACCTGCAGGATACCCAATCAGTTTGTAGCAATTTTCCTTAAGATGATCCCTCTTGTTGCAGTAACCACCATGCATCAACTTGAAGCAACCATCCCTTGTGTGGCCTTTTCCATGATAGTAGTCACATTCTACACTCCAATTTCTCTTCTGCTTAGGTACATTGTTTCTGGTTGTAAACAATGCAGCTGATTCCATGGTNATTAAAAATTGTAATAGGTGCTGATATTGCAAGTGCACTGCAAAATCCTTTGATTTCTCGCAGTCACATGAAGGAGGTGGCATCATTGAATCATACTCATCCCATAAATCCTTCAACCTTGAATAGTACACTGCACAAATGATGTTCCTTGAGTCAAAGTAAAGATCTCCTTGAAGAGAGTACAAACATGATCTATTCACTTTATTGAACCTCTCCTACAATTCCTTCCAAACCAAGTGTGCATTGGAACGAAATAGAATTCCACTTAGCAAATTTTTGCTCACATTTTCAGCTAGCCACAAAACTACTATTGCATTACACTTATCCCACTGATGCCCTAAAGCTGGTATAAAAGTATCCCCAGTTATTGTACCATTAATAAAACCAAGTTTATTTCTTCCTAGGAGTGCAACTCTCATTGCTCAATCCTACAAAGTATAATTTTCCATACCTATGAGTTGAATACCAACATATAAGGACCCAGGGGCGTTAGAAGGATGAAGATACAGGGGATGATTATGATCGATCACCACCGGAGCTGGAACAGAGGTTCCTAAATCAGATACATCCTCAATCGCCATGGTTATACACAACAAATTCAGTGATCACGTAGATGCGGTGAAGAATCATTAATCAAAAAATAGAATTGACAAGTGAATTTAGGGTTTGCTACAATATAGATCAGGAATCGTTTTCTTAGAGAAAATGTCGATGAATCTCTCGATCGTCTTCAATACGCGAAGAACAATCCTTAGACCTTACCGACGAGACCTCGCTTTGATACTATGAAGAAACTTATTAAATTCCTGATCGGCATTGAAGCAAAGCAAAGCAGAGATGAAGGAAGAAAACACATGTAGAAGTTTGGAGAATTATCTGTATATTAACAATGAAATAATGAAGTGAATTAGCTAGCTACTCCTATATATACAAGTTACAACTACTTGCCAGCTGTTGCCAGCTGTCTAACTAACTTCCACTATCAACGTAATTAACTAATAACTAATTACAATACACTAACTAACGCAACTAAGAAACATATTAAGACTTAGTGCACAATTAGGCATTTGTCTAATTCCTTCACAAAAATTAAGCTAGAAAATGAAAGAAACCTGGTAACATGTGAACAAGACGCCTCCAACCATACCAGTTAAATCTCGCAAGAACCACTGAAATTTTTTAAAACCATTGTCATCACACTAGTTTAAAACGTAAATTACAATGGAAAAAAAGATGTGAACTCACCTGAAACGTTGCCTCAATAACAGTAGCGAATTTCTCACCAATACCCATAGCCCTTAGAAGAGTCTATATTTGTTCGAGCAGGTAAATTAGCCTTTCATATCATAAGTAACTCACACTAATACTGATGTTCTCTTACTTGTGTTGAGAGCATCATCCGCACATAGGTAGAAAGCCTCTGCAACAATCCAAATCAGCAATTGTAGCATTCAGTTCAACATTATCTAAATTGGAATTGTCAATATGCTCATCCTGCTTCAAATCATTCTTCTCAAACAGGCGACAAAGCACAAAGGCACCTTGCACCATGCAAATCACATATTCCAGTATGAACTACAGTCAAACCTCAGCCTCGTTTGTTTTTCCAACTATTCTTTTTTGTCCTCTTTACTCTTTCTCAGTTTTTCCAATACCTTCATCTTTTTTCCAAAAGATCCTCTTATGGCAAACAAATACGAATACCACGGATTAAAAAGAGGTGAATCAAATAAAAAAAGGTGAATCAAATATAAAAGGGCAGCCCGGTGCACTAAGTTCCCGCCATGCGCGGGGTCCTGGAAAGGGCCGGACCACAAGGGTCTATTTTATGCAGCCTTACCCTACATTTCAGCAAGAAGCTATTTCCAAAATATGAATACCATTTTTAAATATTCCTTCAAACCAAGTATGAATACCATTTCTAAACATACTTATACATCAAATAAGTAAAATAAACACTACTTAGTTATGCAATACTATTACCTTCAACTAAAGCAACATATTAAATAAATTTTCTATTCAAACATGTATGTATTTGCTGCTAAGTTAGTAGCAACAATTGTCTCTACTACATCATCAATTATATGGTTCGTAGCTAATTGTGCTCTTGGTATGGTTAATTCTCATATACTTCATCTTCCACTACTTCTTCTCCCATATCATATAGATCTCTTGCCTTTAGATGCATAGCAACACTCCACCCTTTATTGACAACATCATCCACATAGTACACCATTTGTGCTTGAGATGCTTCGATGTAAGGCTCATGTTCTTCACGTGCACCTATATGAATCAATCTATCAAAATTAACACAACTTAAGTTCCAACGATCCTTTTTATACCCTCTATCTCGAGCAGTATCAGCCCATTTACATTTAAAAAGAATAACCTTGAATCGACCATAATAATTAATCTCTAGAATATCTTCTAACTTCCCATAATATGGTAACTCTGCTTGCCTTAAATTTCCATCAATACTACTTGCAACACATGATGTTTTAGAGGTTAAGAAAACTCCACTATTCTGTGTTCTCAGACCTTCTTCTTGAGCCAAAGTTCAAAATTTTGACCCATTGACGTTATATGCAGTAAAACTTCTTGCAATTACCGATGGACCTCGTGCGACAAACTTTAGATTAATAGACATTGTATTTATTGTGTCTGGATTCATAATCTAAATCAAAATAAAATTGTCTTAGTGAAGTTTGTTCATTCAAACCAAATGTAAACAATAACTAATGATTACTTACTCAGCCATTTTTGGAACCAATCAACAAACTCTTTATTAACTCTCATCTCTATCTATGTAGGTGAAGGTCTTCTTCTTGAATCTCTCCTTATGTATGGTCTAAATTCGCTATGTGAAATAATTACATTAATGTTAAAGAACAAGACTAGCCCGCTCAAACATTACAATGATAAAGAATATAAAGTTTGTATGAGTTACTCACTCCACAAATGGCGTGACTATTGCACAATTCAGAAGCACATATCGATGAGCTTGTAGTTTCTGATATCAGTTAAAGGGAATGTAATCAAAGCTGATGCGGGTTTACCTAATTGAGGAAATATAGAGGACGTTCTAGAAGGCTCAGTGACATTTGGATCATCACGAACATGCTTAGGTCTATTGAATCTTGTCTCAATATCCTTAATATATCGAGAACAAAAGGTAAGAGACTCTTCAGCTAAGTAACCCTCAGCTATATAACCCTCTGGTTGTGCTTTATTCCGTACAAAGGACTTAAAATGGCCCAATTTCATACAAAAATAATAATCCATACGTGTACAAACTATTTCAAGTGACCAGAATACAAGTATCTTCAAATAAGAAATGTTAATGTTTTACCTCTTGACGGGATACATATTTCGATGATGCATTAGACCTTCGAGTTTTGCTTCTTCTGCTAGATGGACAAACAAATGAACCATTGCTGTAAAGAATGATGGGGGAAATAGTATCTCTAGGTGGCAAAGTGTGCTTTCAATGCGCTCTTAGAGCTTATCAAGCTCTGAAACATTCAAGGTTTTTCTAGAAAGGGATCTAAAAAATGAGCAGAATTCCACCAAAACTACAACTACATGGTCGGGCAACACATTGTGGATCGCCAATGGTAGCAATTGCTCTAAAATAATATGGCAATCATGACTTTTTAGCCCAAAAATCTTTTTCTATACCAAATCAACATAGCCGGAAATGTAACTTGAGTAGCCAGCTGGTACTTTAATATTCTTCAAAGTTGTAAGGAACAACTTTTTAGTGTCCAGCTTCTTTTTGTTATCGGTCATAAGTGAAAACACAGCAAGGTAATATTTTCCACTATCATCCGGCCAAAGACCAAGCCTTATGCCCATTTCTCTTAGATCCTTTCAGGCATTAATATTATCTTTTGATTTTGATTTATCATGCACCAGCGCATATATGATATTGTAACATATATTTTTTTCAATATGCGTAAAGTCTAGATTATGACGCAACAAATTAAATTTCCAATAAGGAAATTCAAAAAATATACTTCTCTTGTTCCATTGCTTAGTTGCTCGTCTAGATCTTTTCCTTGTACTATTCAACCCTGCTCCTCTCCCTTCTTCGATTTGTCTCAAAATTGCAGACCATGATAATTTTAATGGTGGATTCCGCTCCTCTGTACTTCCATTAAAGCGTACTCGATTCAACCTAAACCTGTGATTTCTTCTCAGAAAACGTCAATGACCCATAAAGCACCACTTTTTACTATGATGAAGACAACAAGGTTCTGTGTCAAAGTTACAAATTGGGCAAGCAAAATCAGTATGTGTGTTCCAGCCGGATAGGATACCTAATCCAGGAAAGTCACTGATTGTCCATATAAGAGTTGCATGCATTCTAAAATTTTCTTTCAATGATGAGTCAAATATTTCAACACCATCATTCCATAACTCACGTAATTCCTTCACGAGGGGTTGTAAGTACACACCTATATTATTTCCAAGCATATGCTTGCCTGGAATGATCATTGATAAGATGACAGAGGTGTGCTTCATACACACCCAAAGAGGAACATTAAATGGAATCAAGAAGACTGGCCAAATACTATAGGTAGTACTCATTATTCCAAAAGGACTGAAACCATCACTAGCAAGGCCTAAGCGCACGTTCGAGGATCCGAAGCAAATCCAGAATGAATCCGATCAAATGTCTTCCATGCCTCACCATCCCTTGGATGCCTCATCAACCCATCAACATTATTGCCTGAAGCATGCCATCTCATATGTTCAGCAGTCTTACAACACATAAATAATTGTTGCAACCTTGATTTCAGTGGAAAATAATTCAAAACCTTTGCAGCTTGCTTTTTTTTTTCTTGTTAGGATTCCATTTAGATGTACCACAATGCTTACATGCATCCAATTCTGAATCACCTTCCCAGTATAGCATACAATTATTTGGACATGCAAATATTTTGGTATAGTCAAGGCCAAGTTTGCTAATGGTTTTTTTGGCCTCATAAAAGGAAAGAGGTAACTTTGCATCTTCAAATGTATCTCTCAATGTAACGATCCGGCCGGTCGTTTTAATAATTAATGCCCCGATCCCCTATTAACTGCATTCCCCGTGTTTGTTTCTGCTATTGTGAGTTGCAAGGGAAGATTTATTTGGAAATTCGGAGAGTTTTGGGACGCTTAGCCCCTAAATGAGAGTTTAAGTTTTAGAATTTGGACTGTAGTCGGAGCAATGTGAAGACGGCCTCAGAATGGAATTCTGATGGTTCCATTAGCTCTGTTGGGTGATTTCGGGTTTAGGAGTGTGTTCGGATTGTGTTTTGGAGGTCTGTAGCTCATTTAGGCTTGAAATGCCGAAAGTTAAATTTTTGAAGTTTCCGGTTCGATAGTGAGATTTTGATTCGAGGGTCAGGATGGAATTCTGAAAGTTGGAGTAGCTCCGTAGTGTTGAATGTGACGTGTGTGCAAAATGTTAGGTCATTCGGACGAGGTTTGATAGACTTTTTGATCGAAAGCGTATTTTGAGAGTTTTTGAAGTTCTTAGGCTTGAATCCGATGCTAATTGGTTGATTCGATGTTGTTTGAGGTGTTGTGGAGATTTGTATAAGTTTGGATAGTGGTATATGACTTATCTGTGCTTTTGGTTAAGGTCCCGGGGGCTTCGGGATGATTTCGGGTGGTTAACGGGAAGTTGGAAAGTTGGAGTTTGCAGCTGAAGTCTTTGGGCTGCTCTCATAACCACATTTGCGGTTGAGAGGCCGCCGATGCGACTCCCGCAGATGCGGAGTCAAGCCGCAGAAGCGGCCAAGAGGAAAGTGACCAGGAACCGCAGAAGCGGACGTGTTACCGCACCTGCGGGACCGCAGATGCGGCATATGGGTTACAGGTGCGGAGAGGGAATTTTAAGTGAGAACCGCAGAAGCGGTTCCCTTGACCGCAGAAGTGGTATCGCATATGCGAAAATTGAGCCGCAGATGCAACTTTGTTGGGCAGAAAAATCAGAATTCGAGGGTTTAGTTTCAAAAAGTTAGAAATTGATTTGGAGCTCGGGAGAGGGTGATTGGGAGGAATATGAAGAGTAAATCATTGGGTAACAATTCCTTAACCCTTCCTAGCTGAATTCCATTAATCTATTGTTAGTTTTGTCATTTAATTTCGGATTGGAGATGAAAATTGGGGAAAAATTAGAAGAAAATTCTTAGACCTAGAATTCGAGTTTTGACTAGGTATTTGACATTGGATTTGAATACTTTTGGTATGGTTAGACTCGTGAGAGTATAAGGATTCTGAAATGTAAATTTACCCAATTTCGAGTCGTGGGCCCAGAGGGCGTTTTGATCATTTTACCTAATTTCGCGTATTAGCTTAGAATTTAATTGTAGAATTAGTTACTTGAAGTGTTATTTGCATTATGCAATTGAATTGAATAGATTTGGGCCATTTGGAGTCGAGTACTCGTGGCAAGAACGTGGTTTCGGGTTGATTTTGAGCCGGTTCGAGGTAAGTGGCTTGCCTAACCTTGTGTGGGGGACATTCCCCTTAGGATTGGTGCTGTGATAATTGAAATGTCTGGTACGTGAGGTGACGAGTGCGTACTTGTGCTATTTGTTGAAAATCCTGTTTTCACTAAAGTAGCTATAATCGTGTTTTTCCTTTCCTGCTTACATTACTTGAAATTTAAGCCTGCTGCTAGCTTAGAGAAGCATGTCTAATTGACTTAATTGATTTATTTGCATAAACTGTCTTATTTGTATTATGTGAAGCATGCATGGTTAGAATTACCTGTTTTACCTTGGTATGAAGTTGAGTTTAATTGAGTATTCTTTGTGTTATTACTATGTGTTTTACTTTGGGACTACGAGACAGCATCCCGGGAGATCCCCTGTACGTATTTTGGATTTGAACTGAAGTGCGGGATACCAAGAGATCCCCAACACGTATATTGAAGATACCAAGAGATCCCTGGCATATATTGAGGATACTAAGAGATCCTCGGGATACCAAGAGATTCCCGGTTATTATCTTTGTGAAGAGTGGTATTTCTCGTGATTGTTTTTGTCTCTGTTTCAGTCGTTGTTATCCTTATTATTCTTTATTATTTCTTATTGTTAGCTTTCAACCATACTGTTTTATCTTAATCTGTTATACCTTATATTTCATTTAACCTTAGTAGGGCCCTGACCTTCCTCGTTACTACCCGACCGAGGTTAGGCTTAGCACTTACTGAGTACCACTGTGGTGTACTCATGCCCTTCCTGCTCATGTTTTTCATGTGCAGATCCAGGTACTGCGACTCAGACTTATCCCGCTTGAGGCGAGGCGCTTGTAGAGACTCCGAGGTATATCTGCCGCGTCCGCAGACCGAAGAGTCCCTTTCTACTCTTCCCTTAAGTATTAGCCCTTCTGTATGTCCTTACTTTGTTAGATATTCTGGATTTAGATGCTTGTAGACATTTAAAAGCTTGTGATCATGAGATTCCGGGTTTTGGGAAATGTTATTAGTCTCGAGAGTTGATATTGTGTATGCCGAGCGGCATTTCAAACACTATTTTATTCCACTATTTCGGCTCTTAATTATTTCTTCCGCAAATTTTGTTTATTTTCCGCATTGTTAGGCTTACCTAGTCGTAGAGACTAGGTGCCGCCACGATGGTTCACGGAGGGAGAACCGGGGTCGTGACAAGTTGGTATCAGAGCACTAGGTTCATAGGAGTCATGAATCACAACACAGTTTATTAGAGTCTCGCGGATCGGTATGGAGACATCTGTACTTATCTACGAGAGGCTATGTAACTGTTAGGAAAATTCCACTTCATTTGATTTCCTTGTCGTGCGAGATTTTGATATCACAATTCTAAACTTCTGTCTTCTATTCTCTCACAGATGGTGAGGACACATGCTACCCGAGATGATCAAGCACCCGCGCCCCCTACTGGAGCCGTCAGAGGCCAGGGCCGTGGTAGAGGCCGAGGACGCGCTCGTGGTGCAGCCAGAGCACCCGCGCGAGCTTCCACCGAGGTGCCACCAGTAGTTCCAGCCGGAGTCCAGACACCTGATACGTCTGCTACTACTACTACTCCAGCACTCCAGGAGACTTTGGCACAGTTTATGACTATGTACACCACTCTAGCCCAGGCAGGGTTGCTTCCCCTTGCTGCAGCTACATCCCAGGCCGGGGGAGGAGCACAGACTCCCGCCGCCCGCACTCTTGAGCAGCGAGTGCATGTTGATCAGGTCCCAGAGGTTATTCCTGTACAGCCGGTAGCCCCAGCCCAGCCTGAGGAGAGGGCAGTAGCTTCAGAGGAGGAGCAGAAGAGGCTTGAGAGGTTCAAGAAATATCAGCCTCCTACATTTAGCGGGATAGCCTCAGATGATGCCCTTGGATTTCTTGAGGAGTGCTACCGTATCCTCCGTACCATGGGTATATCAGGATCGAGTGGGGTTTTCTTCACTACCTTCCAGCTTCGAGGAGCCGCCTATCAGTGGTGGTGTGCTTATGAGTTAGATAGTTCGGATGAGGCAGCTTCCCTGACTTGGGCTCAGTTTTCAGATATTTCATGAGAGAGTATGTTCCCAGAGTCTCAGGGACGCTTGGCGCGCAGAGTTTGAGCATTTGGGCCAGGGTACCATGACTGTCTCGGAGTATGCTGTCCATTTCACCGACTTGGCTAGACATGCACCAGTCTTGGTTTCTACGGTTCGCCGGTTTACTGAGGGGCTTATTCCCAACATCCGGTCTAGCATGGCTCGTGAGTTGGAGATGGATATTTCTTATCAGCAGGTGGTGAGCATTGCTAGGAGGATTGAGGGTATGCATGCTAGGGATAGAGAGGAGAGGGAGGCCAAAAGGTCTCGAGAGTCGGGCCATTATTATGGTGCCCGTGCCCCAGCTGTAGGTCGTCATGGTAGGGGTTATATGAGTCGACCAGTTCATTCAGCTCTTCCAGCAGCCAGTGGTATTCCAGCTCCTCCCAGACCTCAGGAGCCTTATTATGCACCTCCAGTATCTAGTGTGCCTCCTGCTCGGGGTGTTTCCAGTGGTCAATCCAGCAGACCTGGCCCGAGTCAGTCACAGCTGCCACTCCTTCCAGTGCTTGTCTTGAGTGTGGTGACACACGCCATGTGGTAAGGGATTGCCCTAGACTTGGGAGGGATGCACCTCCACAGACTTCTCAGCCACAGCGCGCACCCGCAGAGTTCTCAGGCTATGATCACAACACAAGTTGCTACCCCACCTGCTCAGCCAGCTAGAGGTGGAGGTCGGGGAGGTAGAGGTCGCCCTCGAGGGGGAGGCCAGGCCAGATACTATGCCCTTCCTGCCCGTACTGAGGCTGTCGTCTCCGATTCTGTCATCACAGGTACTATCTTTGTAATGACCCGACCGGTCGTTTTGAGCCCTAGCGCACCGTTCAGCAGTTCGAGGCCATAAGCAGCTTCAATTCAGGCATTATGACATGTACGCGTGGTCGGAATTAAATTTCGGGAAGTTTGGAGTTGACTTGGAGAGGAAATTCTCATTTTGGAAGCCTTAAGTTGAGAGAATTGACTAGGATTGGATTTCAGAGTAAACGACCTCGAAATCGGGATTTGAAGGTTCCAGTAGGTTTGTATGATGATTTCGGACTTGGGCGTATGCCCGGATCGGGTTTTGGGTGACCCGGGAGCGGTTTGGCGCCTATTGTGGAAGTTAGCATTTTGGAAGAAATTTCATAAGTTGGGGTTGAAGTGCATTTCAGTGTTATCGATATCCGTTTGAGATTTCGAGTCTGGGAGTAGCTCCGTATGGTGATTATGGAGTTGGGAGCACGATCGGAAATGAATTCGTATGTCCGTGGAGCATTTTGGAGCCATTTGGCTAAGGATAGAAATTTGAAGGTTTTTGAGAGGTTTGACCGGAGGTGGACTTTTCGATATCGGGGTCAGAATCCGAATCTGAAAGTTGGAGTAGGTCCGTAATGTCGAATGTGACTTGTGCACAAAATTTGAAATCAATCGGACATGATTTGATAGGTTTAAACATTGAAAGTAGAAGTTTAAAATTCTAAAGTTCATAAAGTTTGGATTGGAGGTCGATTCGTGGTTTAAGCGTTGTTTGATATGATTTGAGGCCTCGAGCAAGTCCATAATGTGTTTTGGGACTGGTTGGTATGATTGGTTGGGGTCCCAGGGGCCTCGGGTGGATTCCGGGTGGTTAACGGATCGAAAATGGGATTTTTGAAAGGGCTGAAGCTGCTGGTTACTGATATAACCGCACCTGCGAAATTTGGGCCGCAGGTGCGGAGCCGCAGATGCGGCCAGGAGAGCCGCAGATGCGGTTTTGGCCAGGAGTGAAGAGACCGCAGATGCGGTCATGGAGCCGCAGAAGCTGGATCGCACCTATGGTGGACGAGGCGCAGAAGCGGAAAAGGGGAGCCTGGAGGAAACCGCAAAAGCGGTAGATTGGCTCGCACCTGCGGAACCGCAGAAGCAGTCAAGGGACCGCAGGTGTGGAAAGTGCTGGAGGCAGAGATGTATTTTAAAAATTGAGATTTGGCTATTTTCTCTCATATTTTCTCGGCTTTGGCGATTTTTGGAGAGCTTTAAGTGGGATTTTTCATCATCAACGACAAGGTAAGCTAATCCCACCTATCTTGAGTCAAATATATCGATTATGTATGGATTTTAGCACGTAAATTGGTAGAAATTTGGGGGTTTGAGGAAAACCTAGAAAATTGATATTCTTAGAATTTTACCACGATTTTGGGTATGAAAGTGAGAGTGAATTATATATTCGAGTTCATGGAGTCATGGGTAAGCTTAATCTTCAAAAAATTTTAGAATCCGGGCACGTGGGCCCGAGGGCGATTTTGTCAACTTTTCGATCGGGGTTAGGAATTGTTATAAATTTTATTAATATGAGTAGTTTATTGTATATTAATGAATTTGCATAATCATTGGCTAGTTTTGGAGTATTTAGCATTGGTTCAAGTCTTCGGAAGGGCGTGGAATGCCGGTTATGGATCTCCAGAGCGAGGTGAGTCTCTTTTGTAACCTTGTAAAAGGGAATTGTTCCCATAGGTGAAATAATTGGTTATGTGCTCCTATTTGTGGGGGCTACGTACGCACGAGGTGACGAGAGTCCGTGCGTAGCTACTAATATGTGTAAGTCCGGGTAGTCTAGGACCCAAAAAGCATGCTATACTTGGAATAATTGCAATCTTATTGACAGTTGAATTTCTTAAATCCTATCGAATTGGTAAATAAATTTCTAAGAGGATTAAACTTTATTCCTTAAATCATTAATAGAGAATTGGCTTCTAATGGGATAAATATTCCCCGTAAAATTCTTAATTTGCTGATGAGCATGTGTTTCTACGTGTACCTGCGTCGCATGTATGGTACGCGAGCAGGGTGATTGTTTATTTAAATTTGACCGCGTCGCATGTATGATTCGTGCCGCTCGACCCTCAGCAGCGCACATTTTACATTTATGTTGGATCGGGCTGTACGACCTCGGCATGAGTTGCGCATGCTTGTATTGCTTGCCTTGAGATTTATTGATATTGCTATATGCTCTCCCCGATTTGAGAAAATTGTGAACTAATGGACTATGAATCCGGAGACTTTTAATAAAGAGGAACTTTTACCTGTTTAGTAATTCACTTGAATCTACTATTGTTCTTGATAAATCCGTGAGTCATTGCATTAATAACATTATTACTGGACCTTTAGTAAGTGTCGAGGTTGCCATCTCGTCTCTACTTCTTCGAGATTAGGCGGGATACTTACTGAGTACACGTTGTTTTTGTACTCATACTACACTTCTGTGCATTTTTGTTGCACAGGCACATGTACTTCTAGTGGCCTACTGGGCGTAGCAGCATGGATGATACTGGAACTAGGTGAGCTGCATTACTCGAGGCGGCCCGCAGCTAGTATAGTCCCTTTCAATATATTGTATTTACTTTCTGTCCATTTGTATTCCGGACGGATGTTGTATTGTATTGTTTCTTAGAAATAGCTCATGCACTTGTGACACCGGGTTCTAGGGATGTCTATGGGCTTATTCAGAAACTTTAAAAAGTTGTTAAATGTTTCATTATTTATCAGTGGAATTTATTATGTATTGTTTAAAGATATAAAAGAAGTGGTTTCGGAAATATTTAAAACAAGAATTTAATTAAGTATTTTGGTTGGCTTGCCTGACAGCGGTGTCCGGCGCCATCACGACCCTTACTGGCTTTTGGGTCGTGACAATCTTGGTCTGTCACAGAGATGCATCGGTTCTATTCGATCCAGGCTCCACTTATTCTTATGTGTCTTCTTATTTAGCTCCGCATTTGGGTGTATCTCAGGATTCTTTGAGTTCCCCTGTTTATGTTTCTACTGCTGTAGGAGATTCTCTTGTTGTGGACCGCGTTTATCGGTCGTGTTTGATTGCTCTTAGTGGTTTTGAGACCAGAGCCGATTTGTTATTGCTCAGCGTGGTAGACTTTGATGATATTCTGGGCATGGATTGGTTTTCGCCCCATTATGCTATTCTTGATTGTCACGCCAAAAACCGTGACGCTGGCTATGCCAGGTGTACTGCGTGTTGAGTGGAGGGGTACCTTAGATCATACTTCCAGTAGAGTTATTTCATTCCTTAAGGCTCAGCGCATGGTTGAGAAGGGGTGTGACGTGTATCTAGCTTATCTGAGGGATGTCAGTATTGACACCCCTGCAGTTGTTTCAGTCCTAGTGGTACGAGATTTCTCTGATGTGTTTCCAGCTGACCTTCCGGGCATGCCGCCCAATAGAGGTATTGATTTTGGCATTGATTTGTTGCCGGGCACTCAGCCCATTTCTATTCCTCCGTACCGTATGGCTCCTCCTGAGTTAAAGGAGTTGAAGGAACAGTTGCAGGAATTACTTGATAAGGGTTTCATTCGGCCCAGTGTATCACCTTAGGGTGCTCCTGTCTTGTTCGTGAAGAAGAACGATGGTTCTATGCGTATGTGTATTGATTATCGCCAGTTGAATAAGGTTACAGTGAAGAACCGCTATCCTTTGCCTCGTATTGATGACATGTTTGACCAGTTAAAGGGTGCTTGTGTGTTTTCTAAGATTGACTTGCGTTCAGGCTATCATCAGTTGAAGATTCGGGAGGCAGATATCCCGAAGACGGCCTTCAGGACTCGGTATGGTCATTACGAGTTCCTTGTTATGTCATTTGGGCTGACTAATGCCCCAACAACCTTCATGCATCTGATGCACAGTGTATTCCGACCATATCTTGACTCATTCGTTATTGTCTTTATTGATGACATTCTGGTATATTCCCGGAGTCGGGAAGATGATGAGCAGCACTTGAGGATAGTGCTCCAGACTTTGAGAGAAAAGAAACTATATGCTAAGTTCTCGAAATATGAGTTTTGGTTGGATTTCGTGGCATTCTTGGGTCACGTGGTCTCGAGTGAGGGCATTCAGGTGGATTCGAAGAAAGTTTAGGCAGTGCAGAGTTGGCCCAGACCATCCTCAGCTACAGAGATCCGCAGTTTTCTTGGCTTGGCGGGTTATTATCGTCGATTTGTTCAGGGGTTTTCATCTATTGCAGCACCTATGACCAGGCTGACCCAGAAGGGTGCTCCGTTCCAATGGACGAAAGAGTGTGAGGAGAGCTTTCAGAAGCTCAAGAGAGCTTTGACTACAGCCTCAGTTTTGATATTGACTACAGGTTCGGGGTCTTATACTGTCTATTGTGATGCCTCAAGGGTTGGCCTTGGAGCGGTATTGATGCAGGACGGTAGGGTGATTGCCTACGCGTCCAGACAGTTGAAGGTACATGAGAAGAATTATCCTGTCCATGATCTCAAGTTAGCTGCTATTGTTCACGCCTTGAAGATCTAGCGTCATTATTTGTACGGTGTGCCTTGTGAAATTTATACTGATCACCGGAGTTTGCAGCATCTGTTCAAGCAGAAGGACCTTAATTTGCTATAGAGGAGGTGGTTAGAGCTACTGAAGGACTATGATATCACTATTTTGTATCACCCGGGCAAGGCCAATGTGGTGGCCGATGCTTTGAGCCGCCGGGCAGAAAGTTCGGGAGTTTGGCTTATTTACCAGCAGCAGAGAGGCCCATGGCGATGGATGTTCAGGCCTTAGCCAGCCAGTTTGTGAGATTGGATCTTTCGGAGCCCAGTCGGGTTCTAGCTTGCATGGTCTCTCGGTCTTCCTTGTTTGATCGTATTCAGGAGCGTCAGTTTGATGACCCTCATTTGCTTGTCTTCAAGGACAGGTTTTGTATGGCGATGCAGAGATGTGACTATTAGTGATGATGGGGTATTCAGGATGCAGGGTCGAGTTTGATTACTCAATGTTGATGGGCTTCGGGAGTTGATTCTAGAGGAGGCCCATAGTTCGCGGTATTCCATTCATCCGGGTGCCACGAAGATGTACCAAGATTTGAGACAGCACTATTGGTGGAGGCAGATGAAGAAAGATATAGTTTGGTTTGTAGCTCGGTGCCTTAATTGTCAGCAGGTGAAGTATGAGCACCAGAGACCGGGTGGATTGCTTCAGCAGATAGAGATTTCGGAGTGGAAGTGGGAGCGGATCACCATGGACTTCGTATCTGGGCTCCCACGGACTTTGAGAAAGTTCGATGCCATTTGGGTTATTGTGGATCGGTTGACCAAGTCTGCTCATTTCATTCCTTTGTGCACCACCTATTCTTCGGAGCGGTTGGCGAAGATTTATATCCGGGAGATTGTTCGTCTGCATGGTATTCAAGTCCCATCATTTCAGATAGAGGTACTTAGTTCACATCTCGGCTCTGGAGGGCCGTTCAGCATGAGTTGGGTACTCGGGTGGAGTTGAGTACAAAATTTCACCCTCAGATGGACGGACAGTCCGAGCGCACTATTCAGATTCTTGAGGATATGCTCCGTGCGTGTGTGATTGAGTTTGGAGGGTCTTGGGATCAGTTCTTGCCATTGGCGGAGTTTGCCTACAACAACAGCTATCAGTCCAACATTCAGATGGCACCGTATGAGGCTTTATATGTGTCATGACCCGGTTGTGATGGCGCCTCTCGTGGGGACAAGGCCAGCCAACTAAACCCAATTCATCCTTTTAAAAATAGTTAAACAGTTCATAAGCAGTTTAAATATGATTTAATAATAATAATTAGCGGAAGTACAACCCGACACAGCCCAAACCGGGGTGTCACAAGTCACGAGCATCTATTAGAATGTAAGTACAACCTCAAGGTCTAAAAATACACTACTCCAGAATAATGAACAAAGGGAGAAGAACGATGCTGCGAACGCTGGCAGTCACCTCGTTAAACTCCTATATCTCTGACTCTGATCAGCCAAACCCGCTACCGGGTGAATAAATACCTGCATCTGCACACGGGGTGCAGGGAGTAAAGTGAGTACTCCAACTCAGTGAGTAATAAAGGTAAATAACAATTGAGCGGTCAGAAATCACGTATGTCATATCATCATGCTATATAGAAGTAGTGAAAAACCTTTTGAGAAAAACAGTGAAGCTGTGAAATCTTTAGAAATATCTTAGCTCAGTTTAAAACCTCTTTTGGAAATGACTTTTTCAACAGTATGCAAACGAATGCAATTCAAATGGTGCAGATAAGCACAGAAGTCCGCCCCTCGGGCACCACACTCAATTAACAGATAATGTCAGGCAATCCGGTAGATATCTCATGAAGTAGCACGACAACAGGTAAGGCCAGCAAATAAAATAAAGCAAACACACAAAACAGTACTAGTACCGCTGAGGCGTGCAGCCCGATCCACGTACCGCTGCGGCATGCAGCCCGATCCGTTTATCATCGACGACGCTCACTAGGGGTGTGCAGACTCCGGGAGGGGCCCCTTACGGCCCAAATGCATCGTGGCATCAACTAGGCCCTCGACCTCATATCAATATCAATGCAATACCGCTGCGGCGCACAGCCCGATCCCATACTCAGTCCAGAATCACATAAGCCCCTCGGGCACAGTAATATAGAAATATTCACCCCAAACTTCATTAAAAATATTAATTAAGTTTCAAGTTTGAGAAAAGGTGACTGAGTTTGCAACATAGCATTAATTACTAGAACTGATTTCAATAGAATGTAAAAATGGTAAGAAACCAGTAATAGCAATCCCTGAAGGATTTAATCAGTTGGCACGAACCCCAAATATAGCAATCAGCTCAACTTATAATGATAATAAGTGAATTTCAGTCAAATACGCAGTATATTCATCTACCGGGACGGATAAGGTCATAGTCGCCAACGGTGCTCTACCCCACGCTCGCTATCTGGCGTGCAAGTCACCTCAATATAGCACTATGATGTGCGAATCCGGGGATTCAAACCCTCAGGATATCATTTACAATCATTACTCACTTCGAACCGGTGAAATCTCCAGCTCGCGACGCCTTTGCCCCTCAAATCGGCCTCCACAAGCGTCGAATCTATCCAAAATCAGAGCGAATACATCACAATATGCTAAGGGAACAATACCCAATCGAAAACAATCGAAAAATATCAAAAATCTCAAAATTAGCAAAACCCGAGCCCTGGACCCACTTCTCGAAACTCAGAAATTTTCACATCAATAGGTTCCTCATCTCCTCACGAGTTCATACATACCAAAAGTACTCAAATCCGACCTCCAATGGTCCCTCAAATCCCCAAATCAAATTTCAAAATCTCAAGCCGTAGTTCTTCAATTTTAGGCTTAATTTCCATAAATTTCAAGGGTAATCTCACATAATAATCGTGTTTTAAGATCATAGAACTCACCTCCAATCAGACCCAGTCGCATCCCTCTTCAGTTCCCGTCCAAAAGCTCTCAAGGATGTCCAAAAATGGTGGAAAAATAGCTTAGTTCGCGGAACAAAATGAAACTTTAAAACCCTGTTGCCCAGACATTTCTCGCATCTGCGATCCAAGCACCGCATCTGCGGAATTCTTTCGCTTCTGCGGCCATTCACTTAAGCCAAGACCTCTTCTGCGGTCGCAAATCCGCATCTGCGGCTACCATCCGCTTCTGCGGAAACTAGCACTCCCAAGACAATCTCACACCTGCAATCTATTGTCTGCATCTGCGGGACCGCACCTGCGATCCCTTTTCCGCAGGTGCGGAAATACCAGAACCAGAAAACTTCAGAAATGCTACAAGTCCAAAACTCATCCCGATAGCCATCCGAAATCACCCCGAGGCCCCCGGGACCTCAACCAAAAGTGCCAACCCATCCTAAAACATCATTCAAACTTGCTCCAATCATCAAAACACCTCAACCAACACCAAAACCATCAAATTACATTGGATTCAAGTCTAAGTTCTTCTAAAACTTCCGAAACACGCATTCGATCAAAAACCCAACCAAACGACGTCCGAATAACCTGAAACTTTACACACACATCCCAAATCACTTAACGAAGCTACAGCAACTCTCGGAATTCCATTCCGACCCTCGGATCAAAATCTCACCTACCAACCGGAATTCGCCAAAATACTAACTTCGCCAATTCAAGCCTAATTCTACACCGGACCTCCAAAATCACTTCCGATCACACTCCTTAGTCACAAATCATCTAACGAAGCTAACCAAATCGTAAAAACTACGATCCGCAGGTAAGTCAACTCTCGGTCAAACCTTTCAATTCAAAAGCTTTTAACTGAAACTGTTCTTTCAAATTCATTCCAATTCTTCCTGAAAACCAAAACCAACGATCTACATTAGTCATAATGCATAACACGGGGCAAGTCATGCCCGAGAACTGGCGATCAAAGTGCAAAAGCTCAAAACGATCGGTTGGGTCGTTACATCCTCCCCCACTTAAACACACGTTCGTCCTCGAACGTACCCAGAGTTGTTCTAAAAGCCAACCAATCGCTGAATAACCTTACCATGCTTATACCCGGGGGTGATCCCATGTCACCCTATCTCATATAGGTCCGATAACACATTTTAACAAAAATCTCACAATCCAGTCTAGCCCATAAGTCATAGAACCACATTTCACTTTCCGAAATCACACACAAGGTCAGAACCTCACATCTCTATTTAGAATAAGCCCGAACCAGCTGTAATAACCCATACCTGCAACCTCAGGTGCAATTATATGATATACCTCATACTCAAACACTCGAAACGATAACTTCTATTCACATTAGCTGTACACAACACCCGAGTACTGGTAAAAAACCTCTTATCAACTAAGGTCTTATTCCAACACTTCTATATACTGCTAATGATAAATGAAACATGCAATAAACCATAACCATCTCTCAGGTCAACCATTCATGAAGTCACCTTCCTTTTGGCTAATACCACAGCAGATTTCCGAGCCGAACCTCGAGTTTATCCTTCCAACAAGCTGAAATCAAATTCGTTCGCATTCATTAATGAACCCAACGATCACCTCGAATCCAACACACCACTCTGGTGACATGACACATTAATACAGGCCTAAGACACAACTTGCATAATTAGCGCACCAATAAGAAACAGTCTGAATATACTCAAATCATGAAAATGACCCCAAACGAAAGAGCTGTACCTCAAGCTCATCAGTACCACACAACACAAGGCTAAGACCCTGTCTCACATCATAGAAATAGAACACATGAATCTACCCCAAAAGGTCATATCTCCACGTAGCCTCGCTACAATGCGCGATCCTATCCAAACACTGCTACACATGAAATACCTCAAGTCACTATGATCAAAATTGACAGCCACGCACAATTTGATGTCTGGAACCAAAGCAAATCATTACACCTACGATGAAACAAATAACATACGTCACGCAACCCGATAGGACATAACCGATACGCCATTCACTAGCAACGCTCAATTACTCTTCCCGCTCGAATTCCACTAAGAGACCCAATTGAACCGCACCATATGTGCCTATAACCAGCAATTACACACAGAAAGGTAACTCATAGATCTCCCCAGATCACTAATAAGCTCAATAGAGGTCGAATCAACCTATCCCTAAACAATACAATTTGGGGCCAACCAAACCGACTCGAGCTAGAACACACATCCACATTGTTCTGCCAACGAACTCCTTATCAAGGAAACCTGAAGCTGCTCCTTCCACTTCAATAACTTTGCCGATGCTATACGATACGATACAAGGCACCAAATCAACATCGAAATCCACAACCTTGCCCGGCGACATGCCCAGCCACAAGAAACACCTCCGAGAAGTCCCTCACCACCGGAACTGAATCAATATGAGGAGCCTTAGCACTGACACTCGTCACAAGACCCCAAATAAGAAAGGCAATCCTTCCCAGCCGTCTTCTAGGTCTTCAAAACATAAAAAATCCCAATATGACATAATCCGTCGAACATCGCCACTCAATCCGTGGTATTACCCGACATAGCCAACAACGCCATCTTACCGCAATAGTCCAGAATAACACAACACGGAAACAACCGGTCTACACCCCAATATCATATTCGCAATCTAACATACCAAGCAAAGAAAGATCCCCTCGGGCCTCCAAATCCCGGTAGTCACTAAACAGTGCTGATACACACGATCTACAACCATAACATAGACTGAATATGAGGACTTGCGGTCTCCAATTCCATGTAGCACACAAATCACCATACCTGATCCCAAATTCCGCCGTCCGAATACATATCACACCTCAGGTACCCATTCATTCCACGAAAGATATTCTAAAATTCCCATGTGCCATACAAGCAACTCGAATATCAGCAGCGGATCCAGCCTGAAAGTGCCGCAATACTACTGAAGTGCCATCAACTTAATCACACTGCCCTTTTTCTGAAACCTATACTCTCGTCAAATCACTTCCAAATAACAATACCATTTCCTTAATCATCTGAGACTACCCGCTGCCTAAGAGTGTTATGAACTTCCTTTCAGAACTGAACTGAAACCTCATACACGCAAATCTCGATCCCCCACAATATGCCGCATATACCATACCATCCAAGGATAACAGGAAAACTTTTTATCTCCCTTCCGAGCCACAGACATCTACGCACTCAACTAGTCAAGAACTTACATCGATCCCATCTAGAAAAAAAATCATTACACATCCCATGCCTCTCATATTCGTAGAAAATGCACCTCTCCAACCACGGTAGGAATCAACAAGAACTCTCCCAATTCCGTTTGCACAAATTAAACTGCCAGGACTGAACCCTTCTAACTAGACCAAGCTAAGCAAGCCATCAAAGCCCATGAGCATTGCTGCAAAATACCTGTAAGAACCCATTACCTCAAACACATACAAAGAATTGATCATATCCGTACCATACCGATTCGGTCTACTATCAAACTACTCCATCTATCTAAATTTCCTTCTGATTCATTTTCAACTTGATGCTCCCTCTTGCTGTAGTACCACAATCTCTCAACCTAGGTTTACCTCACGAGACCCAAGCACAAGACCACACTGTCTATGACCCATAAGCCGCTGAATACTCTCTCAAATATTACCAGAAACATCACGCTCCCGAACACTTTAATTTGAAGAACTTCCTGCGAATCCGAACCCGTTACCTTTACTTTCCTAATACTGATACATAGAACCCCATAATTAACATAGAAATACCACATATCTGAACCTCTTCCAACGAAAACACAGTTTCTAACCATACATGCAACTTTAAAATACCCGATTGTTTCCTGCAGAATATTGAACACATTAGAACCATTCTCGAAAGTTATTCACTCTTATTCAAACTACAAATTACCTGACCTAACGAACAGAACCACCCGTGCCTCATTGGCACTCCGATACCGCAAAATGAAATCCTCATCCTAATATAACCACGCAACTTCCTGCTCTATGCGTCGAGCATTCTTTACCAACAATAACTTAAGACATCCTGTGATTCTCTCTCCCCATGAAGCATAATGTAACCTTTGTCAAAATTTTCCTTTACTCTAGCCATAGCTAATTCACTCGCATGCCCCAAACTGGAACCAACATAGCACCTAGCCGTGCAATCATCTGCTCACAGCAGACTTTCCCCCACTTGGCTCGAAGCCATAGATCAAGATACACTCAATATCTCATAACACTTTTACTCTATTGATGACACAATACCATAGTGAGATTAAACTCAAATCATTTATAAGTTTTGTGAAAACACAGATTATCCAATATTGTAAATCTTCTGCAAATCTCGCATTCATCCCCGCAATAGTTAAGCCCACTCTCTTAAGCGACCCGAAATTTCAAATTTCAACTCGTACCCTTCAATTACACATGAGATCTTCTAACATACACATATGGATCAAACCCACCTGCTTCGCCTCACTATAACATTTCCGTATACCTTCCACCGTCATACACATTACACAACCACTTAGTCTTTCTAAGTCTGAACTCATATCGCAACATAAAATTTTCTTCACTGTCAACTGAAAAACATGAAAAGGTTCCTCACGCGCCCATAACTCGGAGCTACACATCCAATCACAATGGAAATCATACACTTACTAGTTCATCTATCATCCAGCAGACCTTCCTCGTCACTTCCAAGTCACATAGATACATCTCGCAGTACTAATACACTCTTCACATAGCTACCCAGTCGTCACTTCCACTAATAGGGACAATACCGAATATATAAGCTGAAAACACTCATTTACACAATCAGCACCTCGGTGCTCAAGCCATAGGCAAAGATCCGGCCTCAAGTCCTCCAGACTGGCCCAACATAAACTCACAGAGATTGCCCCTCGATCAGGGAATCACAAGCCATCAAGGCACATCTGATACTGAACGCTCATACGCGCATGCGAACGCGTGGAAAGAATTTCAAGAGTTACTTTTCAAGCTGAATCAATGACGCACGATAAGAATTCAAGAATGTGAAGTTTTCCTAAAGGTTCTGCAGCCTCTCGAGGATAAATACAGACTTCTCCGTACCGATCCGCGAGACTCTACTAAACCTGCCCATGACTCGTGAGACCTAGTAACCTAAGCTCTGATACCAACTTGTCACGACCCAAACTCGGACCCGATCGTGATGGCGCCTCTCGTGGGGACAAGGCCAGGAAACTAAACCCAATTCATCATTTTAAAAACAGTTAAACAGTTCATAAGCAGTTTAAATATAATTTAATAATAATAATTAGCGGAAGTACAACCCGACACAGCCCAAACCGGGGTGTCACAAGTCACGAGCATCTATTAGAATGTAAGTACAACCTCAAGGTCAAAAAATACACTACTCCAGAATAATGAACAAAGGGAGAAGAACGATGCTGTGAACGCTGGTAGTCACCTCGTTAAACTCCTATATCTCTGACTCTGATCAGCCAAACCCGCTACCGGGTGAATAAATACCTGCATCTGCACACGGGGTGCAAGGAGTAAAGTGAGTACTCCAACTCAGTGAGTAATAAAGGTAAATAACAACTGAGCGGTCAGAAATCACGTATGTCATATCATCATGCTATATAGAAGTAGTGTAAAACCTTTTGAGAAAAACAGTGAAGCTGTGAAATCTTTAGAAATATCTTAGCTCAATTTAAAACCTCTTTTGGAAATGACTTTTTCAACAGTATGCAAACGAATGCAATTCAAATAGTGCAAATAAGCACAGAAGTACGCCCCTCGGGCACCACACTCAATTACAGATAATGTCAGGCAATCCGGTAGATATCTCATGAAGTAGCACGACAAGAGGTAAGGCCAGCAAATAAAATAAAGTAAACACACAGAACAATACTAGTACCGCTGCGGCGTGCAGCCCGATCCACGTACCGCTACAGCGTGCAGCCCGATCCGTTTATCGTAGACGACGCTCACTTGGGGTGTGCAGACTTCGGGAGGGGCCCCATACGGCCCAAGCACAATAATAAGCCATATCGTGGCATCAACTAGGCCCTCAGCCTCATATCAATATCAATGCAATACCGCTGCGGCGCGCAGCCCGATCCCATACTCAGTCCAGAATCACATAAGCCCCTCGGGCACAGTGACATAGAAATATTCAGCCCAAACTTCATTAAAAATATTAATTAAGTTTCAAGTTTGAGAAAAGGTGACTGAGTTTGCAAAATAGCATTAATTACTAGAACTGAGTTCAATAGAATGTAAAAATGGTAAGAAACCAGTAATAACAATCCCTGAAGGATTTAATCAGTTGGTACGAAGCCCAAATATAGCAATAAGCTTAACTTATAATGATAATAAGTAAATTTCAGTCAAATATATATTCATCTACCGGGACGGACAAGGTCACAGTCCCCAACGGTGCTCTACCCCACGCTCGCTATCCGGCGTGCAAGTCACCTTAATATAGCACTACGATGTGCAAATTCGGGGTTTCAAACCCTCAGGATATCATTTACAATCATTACTCACCTCGAACCGGCGAAATCTCCAGCTCGCGACGCCTTTGCCCCTCAAATCGGCCTCCACGCGCATCGAATCTATCCAAAATCAGAGCGAATACATCACAATATGCTAAGGGAACAATACCCAATCGAAAACAATCGAAAATATCAAAAATCTCGAAATTAGCAAAACCCGAGCCCCGGGCCCACTTCTCGAAACTCGGAAATTTTCACATCAATAGGTTCCTCATCTCCTCACAAGTTCATACATACCAAAAGTACTCAAATCCGACCTCAAATGGTCCCTCAAATCCCCAAATCAAATTTCAAAATCTCAAGCCCTAGTACTTCAATTTTAGGCTAATTTCCATAAATTTCAAGGTTAATCTCACATAATAATCGTGTTTTAAGATCATAGAACTCACCTCCAATCAGACCCAGTCGAATCCCTCTTCAATTCCCGTCCAAAAGCTCTCAAGGATGTCCAAAAATGGTGGAAAAATAGCTTAGTTCGTGGAACAAAATGAAACTTTAAAACCCTGCTGCCCAGACATTTTTGCATCTGCGATCCAAACACCGCATCTGCGGTTTCCGCTTCTGTGGAATTCTTTCGCTTCTGCGGCCATTCACTTAAGCCAAGACCGCTTCTGCGGTCGCAAATCCGCATCTGCGGCTTCCGCATTTGCGGCTACCATCCGCTTCTGCAGAAACTAGCACTCCTAAGCCAATCTCGCACCTGCAATCTATTGTCCGCATCTGCGGGACCGCACCTGAGATCCCTTTTCCGCAGGTGAGGAAATACTAGAACCAGAAAACTTCAAAAATGCTACAAGTCCAAAACTCATCCCGATAGCCATCCGAAATCACCCCGAGACCCCCGAGACCTCAACCAATAGTGCCAACCCATCCTAAAACATCATTCAAACTTGCTCCAATCATCAAAACACCTCAACCAATACCAAAACCATCAAATTACATCGGATTAAAGCGTAAGTTCTTCTAAAACTTCCGAAACATGCATTCGATCAAAAACCCAACCAAACGACGTCCGAATGACCTGAAACTTTACACACACATCCCAAATCACTTAACGAAGCTACAACAACTCTCAAAATTCCATTCCGACCCTCGGATCAAAATCTCACCTACCAACCGGAATTCGCCAAAATACTAACTTCGCCAATTCAAGCCTAATTCTACACCGGACCTCCAAAATCACTTCCGATCACACTCCTAAGTTAAAAATCATCTAACGAAGCTAACCAAATCGTAAAAACTTCGATCCGAGCTCATATACAGATAAGTCAACTCTCGGTCAAACCTTTCAATTCAAAAGCTTTCAACTGAAACTGTTCTTTCAAATTCATTCCAATTCTTCCTGAAAACTAAAACCAACGATCTACATTAGTCATAATGCATAACACGGGGCAAGTCATGCCCGAGAACTGGCGATCAAAGTGCAAAAGCTCAAAACGACCGGTTGGGTCGTCACAATATGGTAGGCGGTGTAGATCTCCGGTGGGTTGGTTCGAGCCTGGTGAGGCTAGATTATTGGGCACAAACTTGGTTCAGGATGCTTTGGAGAAGGTTAAGGTGATTCAGGATAGACTCTGCACAGCCCAGTCCAGACGGAAGAGTTACGCGGACCGGAAGGTTCGTGATGTTTCCTACATGGTTGGAGAGCGGGTTCTGCTTTGGGTTTCGCCTATGAAGGGCGTTATGAGATTTGGGAAGAAAGGGAAGTTGAGTCCGAGGTTTATTGGCCCTTTTGAGATATTGAGGCATGTTGGGGAGGTTGCTTATGAGCTTGTCTTACCTCCCAGCTTGGCAAGAGTTCATCCGGTATTTCATGTTTCGATGCTCCGGAGGTATCACGGTGATCCGTCGCACGTGTTGGAATTCAGTTCAGTCCAGTTGGACAAGGATCTATCTTATGTTGAGGAGCGAGTGGCGATATTGGACAGGCAGATTCGAAAGTTGAGGTCAAAGAACATTGCATCAGTGAAGGTTCAGTGGCGGGGTCAGCCGGTCGAGGAGGCGACCTGGGAGACCCAACAGGATATGCGCAGCCGTTACCCTCATCTTTTCACTACTTCAGGTATGTCTCTATGCTCGTTCGAGGACGAACAAATGTTTAAGTGTGGGAGAATGTAATGACACGGCTGGTCGTTTTAAGAATTAACGCCCCGATCCCCTATTAACTGCATTCCCCATGTTTGTTTCTGCTATTGTGAGTTGCCGGGAAGATTTATTTGGAAATTCGGAGAGTTTTGGGACATTTAGCCCCTAAATGAGAGTTTAAGTTTTAGAATTTGGACCGTAGTCGGAGCAGTGTGAAGACGGCCTCGGAATAGAATTTCAATGGTTCCATTAGCTCCGTTGGGTGATTTCGGGTTTAGGAGCGTGTTCGGATTGTATTTTGGAGGTCCGTAGCTCATTTAGGCTTGAAATGCCGAAAGTTGAATTTTTGAAGTTTCCAGTTCGATAGTGAGATTTTGATCCGAGGATAGGAATCGAATTCTAGAAGTTGGAGTAGCTCCGTAGTGTTGAATGTGACGTGTGTGCAAAATTTCAGGTCATTCGGACGAGGTTTGATAGACTTTGTGATTGAAAGCGTATTTTGAGAGTTTTTGAAGTTCTTAGGATTGAATCCGATGCTAATTGGTTGATTTGATGTTGTTTGAGGTGTTGTGGAGATTTGTATAAGTTTGGATAGTGGTATATGACTTGTCTGTGCTTTTGGTTGAGGTCCCGGGGGCCTCGGGATGATTTCGGGTGGTTAACGGGAAGTTGGAAAGTTGGAGTTTGCAACTGAAATCTTTGGGCTGCTGTCATAACCGCATTTGCGATTGAGAGGCCGCAGATGCGACTCCCGCAGATGCGGAGTCAAGCCGCAGAAGCGGCCAAGAGGAAAGTGAGCAGGAACCGCAGAAGCGGACGTGTTACCGCACCTGCGGGACCGCAGATGCAGCATATGGGTGCGGAGAGGGAATTTTAAGTGAGAACCGCAGAAGCGGTTCCCTTGACCGCAGAAGCAGTATTGCAGATGCGAAAATTAAGCCGCAGATGCGACTTTGCTGGGCAGAAAAATCAGAATTCGAGGGTTTAGTTTCAAGAAGTTAGAAATTGATTTGGAGCTCGGGAGAGGGAGATTTTGGGAGGAATCTGAAGAGGAAATCATTGGGTAACAATTCCTTAACCCTTCCTAGCTGTATTCCATTAATCTATTGTTAGTTTTGTCATTTAATTTCGGATTGGAGATGAAAATTGGGGAAAAGTTAGAAGAATGTTCTTAGACCTAGAATTCGAGTTTTGACTGGGTATTTGACATTGGATTTGAATAATTTTGGTATGGTTAGACTCGTGAGAGTATAAGGATTCTGAAAATGTAAATTTTACCTGATTTTGAGTCGTGGGATCGGAGGGCGTTTGGTCATTTTACCTAATTTCGCGTATTTGCTTAGAATTTAATTGTAGAATCAGTTACTTGAAGTGTTATTTACATTATGCAGTTGAATTGAATAGATTTGGGCCATTTGGAGTCGAGTACTCGTGGCAAGAACGTAGTTTCGGGTTGGTTTTGAGCCGGTTCGAGGTTAGTGGCTTGCCTAACCTTGTGTGGGGGACATTCCCCTTAGGATTGGTGTTGTGATAATTGAAATGCCTGGTACGTGAGGTGACGAGTGCGTGCTTGTGCTATTTGTTGAAAATCCTGTTTTCACTAAAGTAGCTTTATTCGTGTTTTTCCTTTCCTGCTTACATTACTTGAAATTTAAGCCTGCTGCTAGCTTAGAGAAGCATGTCTAATTGACTTATCTGCTTAAACTGTCTTATTTGTATTATGTGAAGCATGCTAGGTTAGAATTACCTGTTTTACCTTGGTATGAAGTTGAGTTTAATTGAGTATTCTTTGTGTTATTATTGTGTGTTATACTTTGGGACTACGGGACGACATCCCGAGAGATCCCATGTACGTATTTTAGATTTGAACTGAAGTGCAGGATACCGAGAGATTCCCAACACGTATATTGAGGATACCAAGAGATCCTCGGGATACCAAGAGATCCCTGGCATATATTGAGGATACTAAGAGATCCTCGGGATACCAAGAGATCCCCGATTATTATCTTTGTGAAGAGTGGTATTCCTCGTGATTGTTTTTGTCTCTGTTTCAGTCGTTGTTATCCTTATTATCCTTTATTAATTCTTATTGTTAGCTTTCAACCATAATTTTTTATCTTAATCTGTTATACCTTATATTTTATTTAACCTTAGTAGGGCCCTGACCTTCCTCGTCACTACCCGACCGAGGTTAGGCTTAACACTTACTGAGTACCACTGTGGTGTACTCATGCCCTTCCTGCTCATGTTTTTCATGTGCAGATCCAGGTACTGCGACTCAGACTTATCCCGCTTGAGGCGAGGCGCTTGTAGAGACTCCGAGGTATATCTGCCGCGTCCGCAGACCGAAGAGTCCCTTTCTACTCTTCCCTTAAGTATTAGCCCTTCTGTATGTCCTTACTTTGTTAGATATTCTGGATTTAGATACTTGTAGACATTTAAAAGCTTGTGATCATGAGATTCCGGGTTTTGGGAAATGTTATTAGTCTCGAGAGTTGGTATTGTGTATGCCGAGCGGCATTTCAAACACTGTTTTATTCCACTATTTCGGCTCTTAATTATTTCTTCCGCAAATTTTGTTTATTTTCCTCATTGTTAGGCTTACCTAGTCGTAGAGACTAGGTGCCGCCACGATGGTTCACGGAGGGCGAACCGGGGTTGTGACACTCAACAAATCTAGTATCATAGTCATAGCCTTGTCACTTAATCCACAATAGACCTTTGTATGATACAATTTTATTAAAAACTATAGCTTTATATACTTGCTCCCTTCGTGCAGTGTCTCACTTCCATCTTAAAGAAAATCATGAAAGTCACCACTATCCTCCCTATGCCCCTCATTTGATATTTCATTTAAACTCAATGATTGAGATATCCCTACATCAGCCGCTTGGTGCCTATTTACCCAAAGGCATCATTAAGTATTGTTTCTTTTGGATTTTCTGGGTGAAACATCTCTTGCATAACGTCTCTATCTCTAGAAGGCTCTACTACCTGTTTCTCACCATGAAGATTCCAAATAACATAATTTTGAGGGAATGACTTGCAAATCAAATGATCCTGCACTATGTCTCTAGTTTGCCACTTGCCAAAGCCACATTTAGGACATGGGCATCTAATTGTATCTTCCGCAGCTGCATTCTTAAACGCAAAATCAAGAAATTTATCCAAACCCAGCAAATATTCGTTTGTGTTCCGTGGCTTTCCAATCCATGATTTATCCATTGAAAAGTGATAAATAAATTAACATGAATCGTTTAAAATGTACCTCCAAAAGCAATCCTCCAGTCCATGGGTACCTTCAGATTTGACTATACTTCCAATCTACTCCAAGAATTTCGAATGCTCTTTCAAACAAAGTTAGAGCCTGTTTGGAAAGCCACATTGGAAATGAATTTGGGTGTAATTGGGTGTAATTACACAGTTTGGCATGTTTGTTTGGCCAAGTAACTACTTGGTCAGCATGGAATTGGGTGTAATTGGAGGAGTGTAATTACACTCTCCAATTCTCAAGGGGGAGGTGAGAATTAGTGGTAATTACAAGGCTGCTTTTTAGTTTCTTTCCTTTTTGTTTTTATTTAATTTATTTTCTTTATAACTTTTTATTTCTATTAATTTTTAAATTTTATTTTTCCTTTTTAAGTTCTTTTGAAATTTTAAAATATATTTTTCTTTGTATATTATTTTTATTTTGTAACTTATAAAAATATATTTTTCTTTGTATATTATTTTTATTTTATAACTTATTTTATTTTATTATTCTATTTTTTTAAAATGCACCTCATAATATTAGAAATAATAAGTCATTAAAGAACTTGGCATATAATGAGTGATACAATTTAAATTGGAATTTTGTTGTTGAATATGGTTATAAACTTATTATGTTTCCTAATCTTAAAACTTACTATTATTATGATAGAATTTGACATATGTTAAATTATTATTTTTTTGAATTTTGAAATTGTATTATATTCATGGTTCCAATTTACTTCTTTTAATAATATTGGCTTACATGAATTTAAAAATATCAAAAGGATGTTGGTCATTAAGTCTTTATATATTTTTTTGAAGAAATTACATGATATATCACTTGGGCCATACAACCCATTCGAAAATAGCCCATATTTGAAGCCTTTACCTGGCTTAGCCCATGTTGTATATGTTATAAAATTTACTTTTCACCCGGTAGCCCACAACTTAAAACAACGGTTTTAATATTTTAAATTTCGATTTCTCTGTTTCTCTTTCTCTCTCTTCCTCACGCTTTTCTCAGAGACGAAGATAACCGACCTCCATTGTTGGGTTCAAGTACTTTTTCGAGCTTTCAATCTTATTTTCAGGTAATTTTCGTTTCATTTTATGCTTTTACCACAGTTTTGGTTTTGAATTTTGTTTTATTTTTAATTTTTTTTGCTTTTCTGATTATGCCTATTTTCTTACAATGTTGTTGTGTTTTTCGTTTGATTTTGTGTTCCTTCTATCTTCGTTCTAGTCTTAAACTTGATGTTTCAGTTTGCATGCTTTGTTATTTCGACTTTTAGGGTAGAATTTTTTATTTTTTGATTTTTGTTACAATTTGGAAAAATTGGCCTTTGCTTTGTGTTCATGACCTTTATTTTTGGTTCACTTTTGAGTTTTGTTACAATTTGATTTTTGTATTTTCCTTCAGTTGTCTTCACTTTTGTTAAAGCTTTGTTGTTTGGTTTATTGTAGAAAATGCGTTAAAAAATACCTGCTTCTAAAAGCAAAATGAAGGTTGCTGGAAAAGGCGTTAAGTTCGATTATGCGAAAAGATTGAGGGAGTTGCCCTCAAGCCCTGATTCTGAAGCTAATGTGAATGTCTAGGCGCCAGATGATGATGATTTTGAGTCTCCTGCTCCTCCTAAAAACTCGCAACAAGAGAGTAGTCGAATGACTCATTCGCAAACGAGGAATACTCCCACTGCAGTTAAATCATCGAGGGACTTGCCCTCAACCCCTGCTTCTGAAGCGAATACGCATGTCCAGGCTCCCGATGATGATAATTTTGAGTCTCCTGCTCCTACAAAAAAATTGCAACAAGAGAGCAGTCGAATGACTCGTTCGCAAACAAGTAATACTCCTACTCCGGTTAACATCGTTAGAATAAGGAGTAAGAAATGTGGGAGACCTAAAAAATCAAAAGAAAAGATGAAAGTTGATTTGGTTAATGACGATGATGTAGGCCCCAATGTTAAACCGAAAAGGAGAAAGATCAAGGACGATGGTGAGAGTGACCTTGATTGCATATCGAAAGAACAAAGGTTTGTTATTCGCTGCAAATTGAATGAGAGAAAAGCTAAGTTGAAGGTATTCCCTGTGTTGCTATTAATTTATACATGCTTATACAATTTCATACAAAGTTATACAGTTGTTTATTCATCTTTATACAAGTACTGCTACACTGATTTATACATTTTTATAAAATGTTTTAGTATAGGTTTTGTTCCTGATCTATTGCTTGTTATTTTTCCATATGCAAGGTTGGGGACTTCTATATACAACCAGTTGATCATTTCCACAACAGGATTAGTTCCCATACCGAGACTGATATTGTGAGCATTTTGAAGCAATGTTTGACTGACACGCAACTTCAAATGTTCCGTGCTAGTTTTTTTGGGTACTTCTTGGACCTCCCTCAATTTAAAATTCAAAATCAACTTATTCATTGTATATTATTGAGGGAAGTCGTCCCAGGACGGGAAAGGAAGTTGTGGGTGAAAATTAATGGTTGTTTGCTGCGTTTTGGCATTGGAGAGTTTGCTGTTATCACTGGTTTGAAGTGTGTAGAAGACGACGCCACTTTCTATGACAAACCAGATGTTAATAGGTTGCCAAAAGAGTATTTTCCAGGAGATGGAAAAAAGGCTATAACGAGGGGGCAGCTTCTTGATCGCTTCAAGAAAAAGGACTGGAGTCGGACGAAGATGCGTTCAAGATGGCCTTGATGGTGTTTGTCCATCATTTCGTATTCTTAGATGCCAATAATCGTGGTATCAACAAAGATGATTTTGATATCATTGAAAGTGGTCAATATCAGACGTATGCTTGGGGAAAAAAGTCATTTGAAGATATTTTAAGGACAATGAGGGACAAACAGTGTGACTATTTGACAATGTATATGCTTGGAGGTTTTCCACTTGCATTACAAGTATGATGTTTTGAGTGTTGCTCTATTGTTGACAAGCATCTAGCTGTTCGCGTTGGAACAAATGTGCCACGCATTCTTAATTGGAAAGTGACTGAAACTCCAACATATGCGAATTTGACTAGCGGGGTGATCATGTGTAGTATCGACAAGGTAAACATTTTATACCATAATACTTCTTCATATATTATTTCAGTTTTTCTGTATGTATATTTATGAATATGTTACAATTTCCTTTTTCTACCATTGTAATCCAATTTTTTTTCTTGTAGTTGAACTATAGGAACATTTTCCCTACTCGTGAAGAGCTGTCAACTCTGAACATCGACACGCTTTTTGAAGTTAATGCCGATTGTCACACCTCCTTTTTCCTACTACACCTTCGGAAGAGGGTATAATGAACGGAATTTTTCCAATTAAAGGACAATTGAAACGGGATTCGTTTTGTTAAAAATCAGAGTCGCCACTTGGGAGATTTATGGTATCCCAAGTCACTGGTTTGAATCCCGAATCGAGGAAAAGGTTTGACTCTGTTTAACAGTCGCGAACCAGAAATCCGAGTAAGGAACCCTGTTAACCCGGGAGAAGGTGTCAGGCACTCTCGAGTTCCGTGGTTCTAGCACGGTCGCTCAACTGTTATTTTCGGTTTATTTATCTGATTTTAATATATTTTGAACCTATGTGCAAATTTTAGCTTTTAACCGCTTTTATTCAAAAAAAAATTAAAGAATGTTGAACGTCGTTTAAAACATGTCTTTGGATCGTGTCACATGAAATGCACCCACAATCCTAAACATATTTTATTCAACGTTTTGGGATTTGGATCGCATGAAATGCACACCCGAGTTTAGGAAGGTAAAATTATTAAAGAACGTGCCTAAAAGCAACTACGCATTGTTAACTTTGCGAGGGCCATGGAAATTAGCTAAATGGCACGCCTCGAGTTCTAAGTATTTTAAATAAATAATTAAAGAGGGCCATGCAATTTGTAATTTTATTTGACGCGGCGCAACTCAGTTTGTTTTAAAAGGACATCCTAAAGATGAGCTACTATTGGCTATTTGGATTCGTCTCTACTCCTAAAATCTAATTAGTTGACATTATGAATTAACTAACATCAAGGTATTCAAGAAAAATTGGGCCCCAAGATCAAGTCCAAACTCGAACAAGGACGCTCCCCGTTACTGAAGAGACCCTTAGCTCGAGTATGCACTTAACTTGAAAGGCCCAAAGTCCACCATTTAATTTTAACGCCATTAAATCCAAAAGTGACTCTAGACTGCCACTACTTTGGGACCGAAACCAACCTAGCCAAAAATGAGGCCCAATAGCCCCAATAACACCATAGGAGTACAGGAATTAGATCTCATGGTTGGCCCTTTTTGGGCCTGAACGGAGGCCCCAAATCCCCACGAGGTACCACTCGAAATGGGCCTCAGAGGTCATGCCTTCGATCCCAATCAACGACAGAAGGCAACTCGAATTTTATGAACACAATAACAAACAAATAAACATCACACAACCTGAAAATGATATCAACCGCTACATTAATGATCAGGAGTATTGGTGGCTTGATTGAAACAATTAACCATATGATCACAGTTCAATCAAATTTATACATGAGCCCATGACTAATTTACTTGATTATCAAATTACTGAATTAAAGGAGTCCCCCAACCACCTAATACCCATGGTTCTTATAATCACCCTAAATCATATTGCACTTCTAAATCTTACACAGATGAAATCTCATGCTATAACGGGTAACACTTCTATTTACTCTAACTATTCAGACACAAACCCCCATGAAAAATATCAATTAACATACAGCTAAATACAAGCAAGTTTCAGGATACGTTATATAAGAGTATTGATTATGAATTTTCAGGCTAAGTTCAACTGACCTTCAGATTTAAACTCAAACAATAAAAATCTAAATTCATCATTATATCCAACAGTCCAACAGTCCATATTAAGGTTACATCATAATAACATAATCAAGACTATCTTATCACATTCTTTGAATCAAATGTCCAGCATATAAACATACAAAACAGAATCAATGCTAAAATAATAGTAATTGTTGACAGGAATTAAACAAGTGCTTTTCATTCCATCTTCAAGTCAAATTTACATCCTGAAAGTTAGAGTTTGTACCTGGAACAGCAATTAGAAACCAAAAGTGAGAAAAGGGGTCCAAAGAGAAGCAGCAACAGTAGAATTAGCCTAGAAAAATGCTTGAGAATATCACTTGAAACCAATTTTTGAACGCAAATGACTCCACACAAGATTCAGACTTAAATTCCAACTAAAAATGGACCCAAGCTCGAATACCACACTCACTTCAGCTCATTTCTTCAGAAATTTGTCATAGAGGGAATACTACAAGAAGATTCAAAGATTTTTTCAATGTAACAGTAGTATTTTCGTGCTTTTGTGCTCAAATTTGGGTGGAAACAGTATTATTTTGCAGACCCTCACTTCTGTATTTTTTCAGCTCTTAAAACCTTTGCCTTGAAAGGCAAGAAATGGTGCCTTTTATAGGCAAACCACTAGGGCAACACCTGCAGGCTTACTCTTTTGCCCTTTAGTCCCTTTTGTTTTCACTTTTAGACTATTTAGTCCCTTATTTATTGACTTGCTACCCAAGTCACTACACCTATTTTTTGAATTTCAACTTAAAACCCCATCTAGAAGGTCCTAGGGAATTCCATTTTCAGTTACTATCAGATTCCTTATGTTGAATTACCCATATTAACCTTTTTGCTTCTGAAAATTACTAATTAAAATCACCCCTTTTACCCTGGTCTATTAGCCCTGGTTAACTAACTATGGTTAAACAAACACATTCTGAAAATCACAGCTAAGACCAAACACAAAACTCTTGAATCTGAATTAACTAATGAATTCCGGATTTAAACCATTGTTATCAGTCCAACAAACACTAAGAAAATGAATAAAATTATAACATAATCATTATGAGGAGAGGAAATCAAATACTGGCAAGCAAAGAAAATTCAAGAATAGGCAGAAATACTAATCGAGCTTTCAAACTAAACTAATCAGAAAATAAAATTAAAGAACTATAACATGAAGAACAGAAAATCAATTTAAAACAAAGAATAGCAAAAGAAAGAAAAGAGAACTTACCTATATGAAATGAACGAGTATTGGACTCTTGATTCGAGTCCCAAAATGAAGCTAGGCGCTTGTTCTTTGCCAAGAACAAATGGAAGCATTATTCTAGGGCTCGAATCGACTCTTGGAGTCAAGAAATTGGGGCAGAAATCGACTCCCCTGAATTTCCTAGGGTTCTGCCTTCTTGGATTTAAAATTCGAGGAGGTGGGGAGGGACTTGAAAGGAAATAATCAGGGGTTTGGGAAGAGGGAAGTGAGGGGAGAGCGGGGTGCCATTTTGAGGGGGTTTGGAGGTGGCGGCGCCGTGGGCGGCGGTGGCGGCGCCTAGGATTTGGGTTATTCAACAAGGTTGGCTAGGATTTGCGGGACGGGGTTTGGAGGTTTGGAAAGAGGAGGTTACGGGGAACTTATGGTGAAAATTTGAGAGAGATTGGAGACTGGTCGCCGGCGGAGGCGATTTCCGGACGGCGGCGGGCGGTGGAGGGCGGCGAGGTTGAGCTGGTCTCTAATGGACCGGTGAGAGACGGGACCTGGGGGGGCTGAGGGGGTAAGGGTTGATTTGGACACTTATATATTAATTAACCTAAGCTTCCCAGCCGTTCGATCATCAAACCTCGACGGCTGGGATTGAACCCCATGAATACGACGTCGTTTGGTTACTGGGGGGCTGGACCGGATCTGGGCATAGGTTTGGGCTTGATTGGGGCGGGTTTGAAGACTAAAAACTTGGGCCTGATCAATTAAATTCAGAGACAGGCCCAAAAGACTCAACTCTTTGAATCTCCCCCTTTTTCTTTTGTCAAATTAAAACCTAAAATCTAAATTAACTCTTAATAAATTTATCCTACCAAATTAAACTAATTAGCTCTAATGACAATGACCACAAATAATCAAATACCATAACAAAAGAAAGGCCACTTAAAAATCCAAAAACTAAATTAAAAGCAAAAGTAAACTATTTTTGTGATTTTTGTATTTTTGTAAACTCCTAATTACTAATATGTAAAATTAAACCCTAAATGCAAATGCACATATATTTTTTATAGTTTTATATGAATTAAAAATGCAACAACAAATGCAAGCAATTAACAGAAAATGCCACAAAAATCAAACAAAATTAANTTATCATAGTTTGGTTACTACTATAAAAGTTAGCATCTTATATAATATATATTCCAAAAACATAAATTTACTACTAATATTCTATTTTCATTTTCCTTTTTCACATGAATTATCGTCATTGGATTTTCTTTTTCCTAATACTGCAGTACTATGCTATTTTACAATTTGAGTATATTCTCTATTATTATTACTCTATTATTTTTTGTTTCCAATTAAAATGAAAGGTTGAAATATAACTGTGTTACAATTAAAGGAGAATCGGGAGCTGCTTCCGGTCAAAGTGAATGGACTGAAAAGCCCAAATCATTTCTCCTGTCATCCTCCTTGCTTATCTGGGGCATTTTTGGTATTCACATATAATGTGCTTTAAATACTCTGCCTTTATTTATCAGTCTAGACAAAATGCTGAAACAGTGGGTCCCTTTAATTCCCATTTACGCGTTCAACAAGGTTGAAGGCTATTATATTTATGGGCTCCACTTAAATTTATTATTTCACACCATAATTTTACAATTTATGTTCCTATGCACATGTTTAGATTATTGAGTATGTGAAGTCCGCTTAAATTTATGAACAAATTACATCATATATCACTTGGGCCATACAGCCCATTCGAAAATAGCCCATATTTGAAGCCCTTACCTGTTTTAGCCCAGGTTGTATATATTATGAAATTTAATTTTCACCCGGTAGCCCACAACTTAAAACAACGGTTTTAATATTTTAAATTTCAATTTCTCTGTTTCTCTTTCTCTCTCTTCCTCACGCTTTTCTCAGAGACGAAGGTAACCGACCTCCATCGTTGGGTTCAAGTACTTTTCGAGCTTTCACTCTTATTTTCAGGTAATTTTCGTTTCATTTTATGCTTTTACCACAGTTTTGGTTTTGAATTTTGTTTTATTTTTAATTTTTTTTGCTTTTCTGATTATGCCTATTTTCTTTACAATGTTGTTGTGTTTTTCGTTTGATTTTGTGTTCCTTCTATCTTCGTTCTAGGCTTAAACTTGATGTTTCAGTTTGCATGCTTTGTTATTTCGACTTTTAGGGTAGAATTTTTTATTTTTTGAGTTTTGTTACAGTTTGGGAAAATTGGCCTCTGCTCTGTGTTCATGGCCTTTATTTTTGGTTTGATTTTTGTGTTTTCCTTCAGTTGTCTTCACTTTTGTTAAAGCTTTGTTTGTTTGGTTTATTGTAGAAAATGCGTTCAAAAATACCTGCTTCTAAAAGCAAAATGAAGGTTGCTGGAAAAGGCGTTAAGTTCGATTATGCAAAAACATTGAGGGACTTGCCCTCAAGCCCTGATTCTGAAGCTAATGTAAATGTCCAGGCCCCAGATGATGATGATTTTGAGTCTCCTGCTCCTCCTAAAAACTCGCAACAAGAGCAGTCGAATGACTCGTTCGCAAACGAGGAATACTCCCACTCCAGTTAAATCATCGAGGGACTTGCCCTCAACCCCTGCTTCTGAAGCGAATACGCATGTCCAGGCTCCCGATGATGATGATTTTGAGTCTCCTGCTCCTACAAAAAAGTTGCAACAAGAGAGCAGTCGAATGACTCGTTCGCAAACAGGTAATACTCCTACTCCGGTTAACATCGTTAGAATAAGGAGTAAGAAATGTGGAGACCTGAAAAATCAAAAGAAAAGCTGAAAGTTGATTTGGTTAATGAAGATGATGTAGGCCCTAATGTTAAACCGAAAAGGAGAAAGATCAAGGACGATGGTGAGAGTGGTCTTGATTGCATATCGCAAGAACAAAGGTTTGCTATTCGCTGCAAATTGAATGAGAGAAAAGCTAAGCTGAAGGTATTCCCTGTGTTGCTATTAATTTTATACATGCTTATACAATTTCATACAAAGTTATACAACTGTTTATACATTTTTATACAAGTACCGCTACACTGATTTATACATGTTTATAAAATGTTTTAGTATAGTTTTTGTTCCTGATCTATTTCTTGTTATTTTTCCATATGCAAGGTTGGGGACTTCTATATACAACCAGTTGATCATTTCCACAACAGGATTAGTTCCCATACCGAGACTGAGATTGTGAGCATTTTGAAGCAATGTTTGACTGACACACAGCTTCAAATGTTCCGTGCTAGTTGTTTTGGGTACTTCTTGGACCTCCCTCAATTTAAAATTCAAAATCAAATTATTCATTGTATAATATTGAGGGAAGTCGTCCCAGGACGGGAAAGGAAGTTGTGGGTGAAAATTAATGGTTGTTTATTGCGTTTTGGCATTGGAGAGTTTGCTGTTATCACTGATTTGAAGTGTGTAGAAGACGACCCCACTTTCTATGACAAACCATATGTTAATAGGTTGCTAAAAGAGTATTTTCCAAGAGATGGAAAAAAGGCTATAACAAGGGGAAAGCTTCTTGATCGCTTCAAGAAAAAGGACTGGAAGTCGGACGAAGATGCGTTCAAGATGGCCTTGATGGTGTTTGTCCATCATTTCATATTCTCAGATGCCAATAATCATGGTATCAACAAAGATGATTTTGATATCATTGAAAGTGGTCAATATCAGACGTATGCTTGGGGAAAAAAGTCATTTGAAGATATTTTAAAGACAATGAGGGACAGACAGTGTGACTATTTGACAATGTATAGGCTTGGAGGTTTGCCACTTGCATTACAAATATGATTTTTTGAGTGTTGCTCTATGGTTGACAAGCATCTAGCTGTTCGCGTTAGCATAAATGTGCCACGCATTCTTAATTGGAAAGTGATTGAAACTCCAACCTATGCGGATTTGACTGGCGGGGTGATCATGTGTAGTATCGACAAGGTAAACATTTTGTACCATAATACTTCTTCATATATGATTTCAGTTTTTCTGTATGTATATTTATGAATATGTCACAATTTCCTTTTTCTACTATTGTAATCCAGTTTTTCTTCTTGTAGTTGAACTATAGGAACATTTCCCCTACTCGTGAAGAGATGTCAACTCTGAACATCGACACGCTTTTTGAAGTTAATGCCGATGATGTTGCATCAGGGGAGGTGCCTGTGGTGCCTGCCTTTCACACTGATGATTCTGTCGCTGCATCTCCACCTTGTCCTCAGAATATGGAGCAACAGTCTAAACGACCTTATCCTCGGAATACGGAGCAACAGTCTAAACGACCTTTTCCTCAGAATATGGATCGACAGCCTAACCCGAGTTATGATCCTTTGGTGCGCATTGATCTGTTAAATGCTGAAGTTGAGAAGTTGAGGACTGCTGTTGGAAAGGTACTGGACCTTTAGCTTTTCTGTAGTTTATCAGTACTTTTTGTATATACATGGTTTTTTGGTTATAAACATGATTGTTGATTTGCTTTTGTTATTTTTTTTGTTGTAGTTGACTGATACAGTGACGACACTCAACAATTATGTAGTTTCTTCCTTCGAAAAAATGTTCAATTTTCTGAATATAAAGGAAACCAAGCAAACGAGGGAGGATGTTACTGATTCTAAGGTAATTGTTTACTGATAAAACCAAATCACTCAACAGTTATGCCTTCTCTGAATCATTAGACAACATGCCTTCTCTTTCTATTATTTTTATTAGATTCGTCAGCGCGTGTCTGATGACAATACATCTTGTCTCGGCGAATTTGATGGCTATCAATATGATGTTGTTCCTGACTTTGTCAATCAAGTGAATCAAGATAACGTGCTAGCTGACTAGGGAGTTACTGATGGTGTTGATCATGGTATTTGTTCTGCTTTTATCTTTTTTTGTCTGATTTTTCTTTTCTTCATTTTTAAAGTTTTTTATTATTTGTTTTCTCTGTCTAAGGGGCAGCAGGTGATGTCAAGGGTGACACATTTTGGGATGACATTGGCGATGAAGATTTAGCTGTGCTACAGATGTCCCAAATTGTGCTTCACAAACAATCCATCATACACGTAGAAGATGATTACATTTCTCCTGAACAGTCAGTTCGACATAAAATACCAGGAAAATATGCCAAATCTCCATATTTGCCAGTTTTTGATTCGGGGGCATCAGGATCGGCGCACAAGCTAATTTTTGATATCAAGCATCCTTTCACGATCGAAATTGATGATTTTGATCCATTGTCGCC
The DNA here is from genome assembly GCF_001879085.1 of Nicotiana attenuata. Taxonomy (NCBI): domain Eukaryota; kingdom Viridiplantae; phylum Streptophyta; class Magnoliopsida; order Solanales; family Solanaceae; genus Nicotiana; species Nicotiana attenuata. Next base: position 46,250,619 of record NC_031990.1, on the reverse strand, counting down.
ATTGGCTAAAGAGTTTTGCGCGTTTGTTGATAATGGGATGGATACGAGGCGAAGGTATCTTCACTTTCTTTAATCTTTCATGTTCTGATTTTATACTTGTCAATGAATGTAGTTCTGATTACTTTTAATTTTTTGTGATTTGAAGTGCCAAAAATATATATCCCGATGAAGTAAATAAGCTTGTGGAAGCTTTTACTTTTGGCTCGTGTCATGTGACCACGAAGGATTGGTTCCACTCACTTGCATATTGTGGTCGACCTTTGATTGACACGGTATTTAATAAATTTCTGTTCTAATGCCTTTTTTTAATTGTTGCATATCTTTATTGTTTGAGACCCCCCATAGTGTATACATAACTTTGTATAATCACAGTATAAGATTGTATAAGATTGTATAACCTTGTATAAATATGTATACCTCTGTATAATAGTGTATAAATTTCTATATTTAAAAAATCTGGTAGTGATGGTTGTGCTGTTTTATTTCTTGTCTCAGCACTTGGATGTCCTCTTTTATTATTTGAGGAAGAGGGGAAAATATGGGTCGAGTGTTGCCATGCGGTTTACTACAACCGACTTTGCCTTTGGTAACAAAATCAACTCCCTGTATAAAGATTTCAAAGTGAATCAAGATCCTTCAGTGATTCCTGAAGGACATAAGATAGATGAGTACATTAGAGGATATTATTGTGATGCAAATGTACCGTGGCACACTATTGACTACGTCTTATTCCCTATCTATGTGAAACGTGGAAGAGCAAAATTGGGCCATTGGGTTTTGGGGTTGTTTACGTTCATAGATAGGTGCATCCACATCTATGACTCTAACCGTGGAGCTATTAGTGATAGACTTGCTTTGGATGCTGCATTACCTTATGCAATTCTGATACCTTACTTCTTGAAGAGTTCTGATTTTTATGTCAAGAAGAAAGGCATTGATTGGAACAATGGTGCATATACCGATAAATCCCATTCTGATGCTTTGCAGATTAATCTGGTTAATAATGTGCCCCAACAGATCAAATGGTAGGTTTCTCAATTGTTTTACTATTTTACTATTAGTACCTATTTGAATCTGACTTGTTTCTTTTTAATTATAGTGATTGTGGTGCTTTTGTTGCTGGCTTTGCTGAGTATTTCATCCTTGGTAAGGAAATTCGAAAAGATAATTTTGACATTGAGCCACTTAGCACCAGGTGGGGATCTCTGTTGTGGGATTATGGAAGGAAAAAATAATAGTCCGGTGCAATTAGTGGTGATGAAATCACAGGGAGACTTTTCAGGAAGAGGAAGAGGGGACAACCGAGAAAGTAGTTCTATTTTTTCCATTTTACTGTAGTTTTTCTATGTATCAGGAGTTGTTGCCTAGTTTTGTCTAAGTACTATTCTGCTACTTGTGAGATAACCTTAAATGATATTATAGATGTTTTTATTTTTGTGTAATTTATGGTAGTCATTACACATTGTGGCTGTGAATGAATTATATTTTAACGAATATTTCAGTTGCTTTTGTCCTTTAACAAAGTATGTATTTTCATTATGGTTGCAGTTTTGTTAATGTAGCAGGGTTTATACATATGTATACAATAATATACATAGTTATACAAATATATACAAACTTATACTCTCATTTATACATCTGTATACATATAATACCATTGATTGTTTGCAGTTCTGTTTTGTATTTCTACAATCTATCAATATATTTTGCACCATTAAAAATAGCAAGACACTATTATTGGATAATCAAAACATGTATAATGAAACATCTCAATTGCTTGTGAAACTTAACTACTCAACATTTGTAACTCTATTGTATGTGAAACTTAACTACTCAACATGACAACAAATGTAATAGGAAGTGTTATGTTTTCAACTATTTATTTTGGTCGATTCCTACATGTTTTTCTATTGTGACCACCTTGTCCACACACAGAACATGAAAACGCCTTCTTAGACTCTTTCTCTGAAGCAGGTTTGAGTCTTTCCTTTCTTGGCCTTCCTATATTCCTTCTCCCTTTAGGTGGTAGGACCACATCTTCCAGCACCTCTGTTGGGATTACCCATAAACTCTCATCTGGCATCGGATTCACTGGAAATTCACAAGTTCTAAGGAGTTTATCCTTCTTGTAGTAAAAAGAGCAATACTGGCCAGGTTTCAGCTGCTGGTTCTTCAAAACCGCCCAAGCATACGGACATGGAAGTTCATCCATTTGAAATTTTCCGCAACTGCATGTTCCCTCTTCAAGGCACACTATGGTTCGCCTTACCCCTTCAAACACAGTATATAACTGACCCGTAGCAGGCCTCACCTGCAAATTTTTTTTTTAAAGTTAAAGAACATTATACATTATTATACAGAGTTATACATCCTTATACAAGCAGTAAAATGCAAGTCAGCAGTGCCAAGCATAATAATATTTGATTCATTTTACCGTCATTTGCTCCGATGCAATCAGATTTTCCCGAAGGAGTTTGTCGTACTTTTCGCCAAGCTCTGTAGATGTCTCCATTGCACTTTTCTGTTTTTGTTGTTCCACTGTTGTAGCAAATTTGTCATGTACTCCAGCAATCGCATTACTGGTAACTCTCTACCATCCTTGTTTGCTGCATTAATTGACTCTGCAATATTGGAAGTCATTACCATCGACATTTTCACTTTGGAATATGCCCTAGACCACCTTTCGTAGCCAATTTCGAACAAGTAAGGCTGCACCGTCGGATTAATTTTGCACATCACTGTCATATGGTACTTAAACTTCTCTATCGTGTAAGCTCTAGCCAAAGCAAAGAAGATATCCTTCAATTGTTTGTGATGTTTCTTGAATGTGCGCTTTACATTCTGCCACAAGTGAAACATGCAAATACAATGTGGTACTTCTGGGTACACAACTTTTGTGGCATTGAAGATGCTTTTATTTCTATCTTAAACTATAAACATCCCTTCCCTAACTCCAAAAGTACCCTTTATCTGGACAAAGAACCACTCCCAAGATTTGTTATTCTCTGAATCTACAATTGCATATGCAAGTGGAAGGATTTTTCGTGTTTATACAAAATAGATATTAGGATTCAGACAATTATGCAAATCTTATACACAATTATACAACTTTATACCAACTGCAAATTTTATAAAAACAGCAGCTGTGAAATCCTATACACTTTTATACATGAAACTACAACATTATACAAACTGCAGAAACAAGGTAGATGCAGTCAACTCACCAGCTCCATCCTGTGTGCAAGCAGTCAATATGATACCCTTATATGCTGCTTTAAGGAAACTTCCATCAATAACCATTATCGGTCTGCAATGCTCCCAGCCCTTGATAGATGCATATAGCAAAACATATGCATAAAGAAAGCATCCATCTTCTGATTTGTGCAACTTTGTAACCGTTCCTGGATTTGTATGCTCCAACATATAAAAATACTTCGGCAACTCCTTATATGAATCACTCGGAATCCCTCTTATCATTGCCATTGCTATCTCTTTAGCTCTCTGTTACGACCCCAGTTCGCCCTCCGTGAACTATCGTGACGACACCTAGTCTCTACGACTAGGTAAGCCTAACAATGCGGAAAATAAACTAAACTTGCGGAATAAATAGTCTAAAGCCAAAATAACTGAAGGAAACAATGTTTAAATGCCGCTCGGCATATATACATAACTCCTCAATAAATTTGATTCGCTATACCAAAACCCGGAAACTCACGGATCCACAAGCTGAGAAAACACGACATAGCTCTAATCTCCGGAATGTCTAACAAGAACAGAAAAGTACAGAAGGGCTAAAATACTAAATGCAGGAATAGAAAGAGACTCCCGGGTCCGCGGACGCGGCAGATATACCTCGAAGTCTCGTAGAATCGCCCCGCCTCAAGAATGGTAAGCCTGAGTAGAGGTACCTGGATCTGCACATGAAAAAACATGCGCAGAAAGGGCATGAGTACACCACAGCGGTACTCAGTAAGTGCCAAGCTTAACCTCGGTTGAGTAGTGACGAGGAAGGTCAGGGCCCTACTGAGGTTAAATAAAATATAAGGGTTAACAGTGTGAAATAAAACAGTCTAAATAAGTGCAACGGTAAGAAATAGCATAGAATTGAAAGAACAACAACTAGAACAGAGAAAAACAAACCACGGAAAGAAATACAGCTCAACACAGAGATAACAACCGGGGCACCTTCCAGGATACCGTCCTGTAGTCCCAATTACAATTATCCAGTGGATCTCCCGGGATACCGTCCCGTAGTCCATCATATACGTGTCCGATGGATCTCCCGGGATCCTGTCACATAGTCCAACTATCAATGCACGGGGGATCTACCGGAAATCCCGATTCGTAGTCCCCAAATATAAATACCCAGTACTGGGGGAATCTACCGGGTGCATTCCCGTAGTTCCATATAACTGTGCAGGGGGATCTACCAGGAATCTAACCCGTAGTCCCGAGTAAATGTACAGGGGGATCTACCGGGAATCTAACCCATAGTCCCAAAGTAAACAGACAAGGGGGAGCTACCAGAATCCCACATCCGTAGTCCCAATGTAAATACACAGCAGCAATAGGAGAAATGCTCAGAAATATCAAACTTCATATTAAGGCAAACGAATAGTCTAGCTTAGCATGCTGCACAGAGTTCAGGTAAAGCAGTTAACAAATAAGGCAATTTAATCACTTAGACATGCTTTCCTTAAGCTATCACAGGCTTAAATAGTACAAGCAGTAAAATAGGAAAGTAATCATACTAGTAGTACTTAATGAAAAATCGGATTTTCAACAATTAGCATAAGTACGCACTCGTCACCTTACGTACAAGGCATTTCAGTTAACAAATATACCAAATTCTTAGGGAAAAGTCCCCCACGCAAGACAAGCCACTTACCTCGAACAAGCGCAAGTCAACCCGAAACCACGCTTTTGCCACGAGTATCCGACTCCAAATGGCCCAAATCTATTCAATTTAATTGCATATTATAAATAACACCTCAAGTAACTGATTCCATAATTAAATTCTAAGCTAATACGCGAAATTAGGTAAAATGACCAAAATGCCCCTCATGCCCACGTCTCGGAATCGGGTAATTTACATTTTCGGAATCCTCATACTCTCACGAGTCTATGCATAACAAGAACACTAAAATCGGAGTTCAATTGACCCATCAAATTTTCATTTAAAGTCTCTTAAATACCAAGCTCTAATTCTTCAATTGTTGGTCTAGACTCCATGATTTACTAGGTAGATTTCACATTAGAAACGAGTTTTAAGACCAAGAATCTTACCTCCAAGCGTTTCCCCTCGAATCCTTCTTCTATCCCCTTCAAAGAGCTCCAAAAACGATTAGAAATGGTGGAAATAAACCCCCAAGTCGCGGAACCTCTTTTAAAATAATGCCCAGCAGTTTCCGCATCTGCGGTACCGCTTCTGCGGAACAAATGTCGCATCTTCGATTTCCCACTTAAAGGCCAAAATCGCATCCGCGGCCCTTTACCCGCAGGTGCGGTACCGCTTCTGCGGAAAAATATACCGCATCCGCGGTTCCTGAAGAGATGGCCAAAATTATGCTTCTACGGCCGCTTAGCCGCTTCTGCGGCGCCGCACCTGCAGAACCCAAACCGCAAGTGCGGTTATGACAGCACCAGCAGCTGAAGCTGCAACTTAAACTCCAAAATTTCCTCCGTCAACCAGCCGAATTCACCCCGAGGCCCCCGGGACCTCAACCAAAGTCACCAACAAGTCACAAACCACTACCCAAACTTGTACCAATCCTTAAAACACCTAAAACAACATCGAAACCTCGAATTAACCATGGATTTAAGCCTAAGAACTCCAAAATCCTCAAAAATACGCTTTTGATCAAAAAGTCTATCAAACCTCGTCCGAACGACCTGAAATTTTGCGCACACGTCACATTCAACACTACGGAGCTACTCCAACTTCCGGAATTCCATTCTGACCCTCGGATCAAAATCTCACTATCGAACCGGAAACTTTAAAATTCGACCTTTCGGCATTTCAAACCTAAATTAGCTACGGACCTCCAAGACACAATCCGACCATGCCCCTAAGCCCAAAATCACCCAACGGAGCTAACGGAACCATCGGATTTCCATTCCGATACCGTCTTCACACTTTTTCGACTACGGTCAACTTTCCAACACTTAAGATTTCATTTAGGGACTAAGTGTCCCATAACTCTCCGAAACTCAAAACCGAACGTCCCGGCAAATCAAAATAGCAGAAATAAACTTGGGGGAAGCAGTTAATAGGGGATCGGGGCGTTAATTCTTAAGACGACCGGTCGGGTCGTCACATCCTCCTACACTTAAACATTCGTTCGTCCTCGAACGAGCATAGAGACATACCTGAAGTAGTGAAAAGATGAGGGTAACGGCTGCGCATATCCTGCTCGGTCTCCCAGGTCGCCTCCTCGACCGGCTGACCCCGCCACTGAACCTTCACTGACACAATGTTCTTTGACCTCAGCTTTCTAACCTTCCTGTCCAATATTGCCACTGGCTCCTCAACATAGGATAGATCCTTGTCCAACTGGACTGAACTGAAATCTAACACGTGCGACGGATCACCGTGATACCTCCGGAGCATCGAAACATGAAATACCGGATGAACTCCTGCCAAGCTGGGAGGTAAGGCAAGCTCATAAGCAACCTCCCCAACACGCCTCAATATCTCAAAAGGGCCAATAAACCTCGGACTCAACTTCCCTTTCTTCCCAAATCTCATAACGCCCTTCATAGGCGAAATCCGAAGCAGAACCCGCTCTCCAACCATATAGGAAACATCACGAACCTTCCGGTCCGCGTAACTCTTCTGTCTGGACTGGACTGCACGGAGCCTATCCTGGATCACATTAACCTTCTCCAAAGCATCCTGAAAAAAGTTTGTTTCCAATAGTCTAGCCTCACCCGACTCAAACCAACCCACTGGGGATCTACATCGCCTACCATATAAAGCCTCATACAGTGCCATCTGAATACTGGACTGATAACTGTTGTTGTAAGCAAACTCCGCCAATGGCAAGAATTGATCCCAAGATCCTCCAAACTCAATCACACACGCAAGAAGCATATCCTCAAGAATCTGAATAGTGCGCTCGGACTGCCCATCCGTCTGAGGGTGAAATGCTGTACTCAACTCTACCCGAGTACCCAACTCATGCTGTACGGCTCTCCAGAATCGCGATGTGAACTGAGTACCTCTGTCTGAAATGATAGAAACTGGAATACCATGCAGACGGACAATCTCCCGGATATAAATCTCCGCCAACCGCTCTGAGGAATAGGTAGTACACACAGGGATGAAATGCGCGGACTTGGCCAGCCGATCCACAATAACCCAAATGGCATCGAACTTCTTCAAAGTGTGTGGGAGCCCAGATACGAAGTCCATGGTGATCCGCTCCCACTTCCACTCCGGAATCTCTATCTGCTGGAGCAATCCACCCGGTCTCTGGTGCTCATACTTCACCTGCTGACAATTAAGGCACCGAGCTACAAACCCAACTATATCTTTCTTCATCCTCCTCCACCAATAGTGCTGTCTCAAATCCTAGTACATCTTCGCGGCACCCGGATGAATGGAATACCGCGAACTATGGGCCTCCTCTAGAATCAGCTCCCGAAGCCCATCAACATTGGGTACACAAACCCGACCCTTCATCCTCAATACTCCGTCCTCGCCAATGGTCACATCTCTGGCATCACCATGCTGAACCTTGTCCTTAAGGACAAGAAAATGAGGGTCATCATACTGCCGCTCCCTGATACGATCAAATAAGGAAGACCGAGAAACTACGCAAGCTAGAACCCAACTAGGCTCCGAAAGATCCAATCTCACAAACTGGCTGGCTAAGGCCTGAACATCCATCGCCATAGGCCTCTCTGATGCTGGTAGATAAGCCAAACTCCCTAAACTCTCCGCCCGGCGACTCAAAGCATCGGCCACCACATTGGCCTTGCCTGGGTGATACAGAATAGTGATATCATAGTCCTTTAGCAACTCTAGCCACCTCCTCTGGCGCAAATTTAGATCCTTTTGCTTGAACAGGTGATGCAAACTCCGGTGATCAGTATATATCTCACAAGGCACGCCATACAAGTAATGACGCCAGATCTTCAAGGCATGAACAATGGCAGCTAACTCAAGATCATGGACAGGATAATTCTTCTCATGTATCTTCAACTATCTGGACGCGTAGGCAATCACCCTACCGTCCTGCATCAATACCGCTCCAAGGCCAATCCTCGAGGCATCACAATAGACCGTATAAGACCTCGAACCGGTAGGCAATATCAAAACTGGGGCTGTAGTCAGGGCTGTCTTGAGCATTTGAAAGCTCGCCTCACACTCTTCCATCCACTGGAACGGAGCACCCTTCTGGGTTAGTCTGGTCATAGGGGCTGCAATCGATGAAAACCCCTCCACAAAGCAACGGTAGTAACCCGCCAAACCAAGGAAACTACGGATCTCTGTAGCTGAGGATGGTCTGGGCCAACTCTGCACTGCCTCTACCTTCTTCGGATCCACCTGAATAACCTCTCTCGAGACCACATGACACAAAAGCGCCACGGAATCCAACCAAAACTCACATTTTGAAAACTTTGCATATAACTTCTTTTCCCTCAGAGTCTGAAGCACTGTCCTCAGGTGTTGCTCATGATCTTCCCGACTCCGGGAATACACCAGAATGTCATCAATAAAGACAATGACAAAAGAGTCAAGATATGGCCGGAATAAACTGTGCATAAAATGCATAAAGGTTGCTGGGGCATTGGTCATCCCAAATGACATAACAAGGAACTCGTAATGACCATACCGAGTCCTAAAAGCAGTCTTCGGGATATCTGGCTCCCAAATCTTCAACTGATGGTAACCTGAGCACAAATCAATCTTAGAAAACAACCGTGCGCCCTAAAGCTGGTCAAACAGATCATCAATACGAGGAAAAAGATAACGGTTCTTCACTGTAACCTTGTTCAACTGGCGACAATCAATACACATACGCATAGAACCATCCTTTTTCTTCACAAACAAGACAGGAGCACCCCAAGGTGTTACACTGGGCCGGATAAAACCCTTATCAAGCAAATCCTGTAACTGATCCTTTAACTCCTTCAACTGAGGAGGAGCCATACGATCCGGAGGAATAGAAATGGGCTAAGTGCCCGGCAACAAATCAATGCCAATATCAATATCTCTATCAGGCGGCATGCCTGGAAGATCAGCTGGAAACACATCGAAAAAGTCCCGTACTACTGGAACTGAATCAACTGAAGGGGTATCAATACTGACATCTCTCACATAGGCTAGATACGCGTGCTACCCCTTCTCAACCATACGTTGAGCTTTAAGGAAAGAGATAACTCTACTGGGAGTGTGATCTAAAGCACCCCTCCACTCAACACGCGGCACAACTGGCATAGCCAGCGTCACGGTCTTGGCGTGACAATCAAAAATAGCATAATGGGGCGACAATCAGTCCATGCCCAAGATAATATCAAAGTCTACCATGCTGAGCAACAATAAATCGGTCTGGTCTCAAAACCACTAAGAACAACCAAACACGACCGATAAACGCGGTCCACAACAAGAGAATCTCCCACAGGAGTAGAAACATAAATAGGGGAACTCAAAGAATCCCGAGATATGCCCAAATGCGGAGCAAAATAAGAAGACGCATAAGAATAAGTGGAGCCTGGATCGAATAGAATCGATGCATCTCTGTGACAAACCAGTATAATACCTGTGATGACAGAATCGGAGGCAACAGCCTCGGTACGTGCAAGAAGGGCATAGTATCTGGCCTGGCCTCCCCTTCTAGGGCGACCTCTACCTCCCTGACCTCCACCTCTAGCTGGCTGAGCAGGTGGGGTGGCAACTGGAGCTGTAACCATAGCCTGAGAACTCTGCTGGGCACGCTATGGCTGAGAAGTCTATGGAGGTGCACTCCTACCAAGCCTAGGGCAATACCTCACCACATGGCGTATGTCACCACACTCAAAGTAACCTCGCGGCTGACATGGCAGTGGAAACTGTGCGGTACGGGTACTCCAAGACCCCTGAACACCTGAATCACTGTGTGAAATCTGAGACGCAAACTGAGCTGGCTGACCCACAAAACCTCTACCATGCCGTACTCTTCCTCCAAAATAAGGACCAGTGGGTCTCTCCAGTCTACGAGGCCTCCTCACTCTCCTATGCTCTCTCTCCTGACCTCGTCTGCCCTCTCTCTCCTGGACCCACCTGTCCTCTACTCAGCGAGAGGTCCTCACCACCCGCTGAACTGGGGCCACAGGCTGTGTCGCTATGACACCTGAAACCTGACCAACGGAGCTCTGGAGCGGGGACGACGGGAGTCTGGGTCCCTCCCCTGATCTGGGAAGTAGTTGGTACAACCTGAATCAACCCTGCCTGAACTAATGTACCAAACATGCTCAGGAACTGTGTTAATGTCTCTTGAAGTGCTGGAGTCGTAGTAGCAGTAGGCGTATCCGGTGCCTGGGCTCTGGCTGGAACTGCTGGTGGCTCCTCGGTGGCAGCTCGCGCGGGTGCTCTGGATGCACCGCGTGCGCGTCCTCAGCCTCTACCCCGGCCCCGACTTCTGGCGACTCTCGCATGGGCGCGGGTGCTTGATCATCTCTGGTAGCGCGTGTCCTCACCATCGGTGAGAGAATAGAAGATAGAAGTTTAGAATTATGATATCAAAAATCTCGCACGACATGGAATTCAAACGAAGTGGAATTTTCCTAACGGTTACATAGCCTCTCGTAGATAAGTACAGACGTCTCCGTATCGATCAGCGAGACTCTAATAAACCGGCTTGTGATCCATGACTCCTATGAACCTAGAGCTCTGATACCAACTTGTCACGACCCCAGTTCGCCCTCCGTGAACTATCGTGACAGCACCTAGTCTCTACGACTAGGTAAGCCTAACAATGCGGAAATTAAACTAAACTTGCAGAATAAATAGTCTAAAGACAAAATAACTAAAGGAAACAATGTTTAAATGCCGCTCGGCATATACATACAACTCATCAATAAATCTGATACGCTATCCCAAAATGCGGAAACTCACGGATCCACAAGCTGAGAAAACACTACATAGCTCTAATCTGCGGAATGTCTAACAAGAACAGAAAAGTACAGAAGGGCTAAAATACTAAATGCAGGAATAGAAAGAGACTCCTCGGTCTGCGGACGCGGCAATATATACCTCGAAGTCCCGTAGAATCGCCTCGCCTCAAGAATGGTAAGCCTGAGTAGAGGTACCTGGATCTGTACATGAAAAACATACACAGAAAGGGCATGAGTACACCATAGCGGTACTCAGTAAGTGCCAAGCCTAACCTCGGTTGAGTAGTGACGAGGAAGGTCAGGGCCCTACTGAGGTTAAATAAAATATAAGGGCTAACAGTGTGAAATAAAACAGCCTAAATAAGTGCAACGATAAGAAATAACATAGAATTGAAAGAACAACAACAACTAGAACAGAGACAAACAAACTACGGAAAGAAATACAGCTCAACACAGAGATAACAACCGGAGCACCTTCCAGGATACCATCCTGTAGTCCCAATTACAATTATCCAGTGGATCTCCCGGGATACCATCCCGTAGTCCATCATATACGTGTCCGAAGGATCTCCCAGGATCCCGTCCCGTAGTCCAACTATCAATGCACGGGGGATCTACCGGAAATCCCGATCCGTAGTCCCCAAATATAAATACCCAGTACTGGGGGAATCTACCGGGTGCATTCCCGTAGTTCCATATAACTGTGCAGGGGGATCTACCGGGAATCAAACCCGTAGTCCCAAGTAAATGTACAGGGGGATCTACCGGGAATCAAACCTGTAGTCCCAAAGTAAACAGACAACGGGGAGCTACCGGAATCCCACATCCGTAGTCCCAATGTAAATATACAGCAGCAACAGGAGAAATGCTCAGAAATATCAAACTTCATATTAAGGCAAACGAATAGTCTAGCTTAGCATGCTGCACAGAGTTCAGGTAAAGCAGTTAACAGATAAGGCAATTTAATCACTTAGACATGCTTTCCTTAAGCTAACACAGGCATAAATAGTACAAGCAGTAAAACAGGAAAGTAATCATACTAGTAGTACTTAATGAAAAATCGGATTTCCAATAATTAGCACAAGTACGCACTCGTCACCATACGTACAAGGCATTTCAGTTAACAAATATACCAAATCCTAAGGGAAAAGTCCCCCACGCAAGGTTAGACAAGCCACTTACCTCGAACAAGCGCAAGTCAACCCGAAACCACGCTTTTGCCACAAGTATCCGACTCCAAATGGCCCAAATCTATTCAATTCAATTGCTTATTGTAAATAACACCTCAAGTAACTGATTCCATAATTAAATTCTAAGCGAATATGCGAAATTAGGTAAAAAAAAATGACCAAAATGCCCCTCAGGCCCACATCTCGGAATCGGGTAAAATTTACATTTTCGGAATCTCATACTCTCCCGAGTCTATGCATAACAAGAACACTAAAATCGGAGTTCAATTGGCCCCTCAAATTCTCATTTAAAGTCTCTTAAATCCCAAGCCCTAATTCTTCAATTGTTGGTCTGGACTCCATGATTTACTAGGTAGATTTCACATTAGAAACGAGTTTTAAGACCAAGAATCTTACCTCCAAGCGTTTCCCCTCGAATCCCTTCTTCTATCCCCTTCAAAGAGCTCCAAAAATGATTAGAAATGGTGGAAATAAACCCCCAAGTCGCGGAACCTCTTTTAAAATAATGCGTAGCAGCTTCCGCATCTGCGGTCCCGCTTCTGCGGAACAAATGTCGCATCTGCGATTTCCCACTTAAAGGCCAAAATCTGCATCTGCGGCCCTTTACCCGCAGGTGCGGTACCGCTTCTGCGAAAAAATATACCGCATCCGCGGTTCCTGAAGAGATGTCCAAAATTACGATTCTATGGCCGCTTAGCCGCTTCTACGGTGCCGCATCTAAGGAACCCAAACCACAGGTGCGGTTATGACAGCACCAGCAGCTGAAGCTGCAACTTAAACTCCAAAATTTCCTCCTTCAACCATCCGAATTCACCCCGAGGCCCCCGGGACCTCAACCAAAGGCACCAACAAGTCACAAACCACTACCCAAACTTGTACCAATCCTTAAAACACCTAAAACAACATCGAAACCTCGAATTAACCATGGATTTAAGCCTAAGAACTCCAAAATCCTCTAAAATACGCTTTCGATCAAAAAGTCTATCAAACCTCGTCCGAACGACCTGAAATTTTTCACACACGTCACATTCAACACTACGGAGCTACTCCAACTTCCGGAATTCCATTCCGACCCTCGGACCAAAATCTCACTATCGAACCGGAAACTTTAAAATTCGACCTTTCGGTATTTCAAGCCTAAATTAGCTACGGACCTCCAAAACACAATCCGACCACGCCCCTAAACCCGAAATCACCCAACGGATCTAACGGAACCATCGGATTTCCATTCCGAGGCCGTCTTCATAGTGTTCCGACTACGGTCAACTTTCCAACACTTAAGCTCTCATTAAGGGACTAAGTGTCCCATAACTCTCCGAAACTCAAAACCGAACGTCCTGGCAAATCAAAATAGCAAAAATAAACTCGGGGGAAGCAGTTAATAGGGAATCGGGGCATTAATTCTTAAGACGACCGGTCGGGTCGTCACACTCTCCATGCTTTCATGTAGCTCACTTCAATCCCGTGTTGCTTTTGTATGTCCTCTATTATATCATTTGATACTTGTCCTTAACTATACTAGCAATTACACCCGAGGTAGCTTGACGTTGTGTTAAGTATCTTTCACCATAGCCGCATGTGTGATTATTATTTTAACTTCTCACTTTGAATATGTTTGCCTTGAAAACGGCAGAAGATTTGAAACTCCAAGCACAATTGTCATCCATACACATAAGGTGATACCTAGGACTAAAGATCATTCAACTTCTAAATACACTTGTATACAAAAACATAACTACATATATACTAATTTTAATACCTATATACAAATATATACTACTTTATACATATTTATACATATATATAACATAATATACAATTATTTACATACCTTGTTGCGCTTGATCTCTTCACCTTGAATTGGAACCTCTCGCGTACAGCCAAGTTCTTCATCACACTGACAACTGTCTCTTTATCCTTATAAACTTGACCTTCCTCAACAAATTCGTTCAATATATCATCTATTATACCCGTGTTTTCACTAAATTTCTTGTTTTTAATAAATTCGATATCAATAATCTCAGTGCTATCAATTGTGGATACATATCTAGAATTTGAACTTGTAGCAACCAAACAGCTGAAACTTGTAGCAACCACACAACTAGAACTTGTAGCAACTAAACGATTATTATAAATCTCTTTCACTGTCACAAACAAGGGATATTCAATGAAATTCAAGTTTTTCTTCTTTAATTCGATATACACCTTAACACCTGTATCGTTGTAAATCAGGATCGGTGGCAAACCAACATTTGGGAGAAAGTTAATCTCTATTGTGTTTAGCTCACTATCGATCCTAATATGTTCCGAAATAGCTGCAACTAAATTGTTGTAGCTGAATGTCGACTCGATTATTACACAATCGCTGACGAAATTGATAAACTTGTTTTCTTCCCATTCACCACTATGAAGAACGTAAACTGGAAAAATCTCCATCGAACAAAAAATTGAAATAAAAATTGCAGCAAAAATGAAAATTGCGCTGATTTGCAGCAAAAATATTTCACTTTTCGTGTTTGATTTGCTGTTAATTTGAGATGAAGAAGAAATTCTAGGGTTTTTGGAGCTGCATTGATCGCAAGATCTCGTTTTTGTAGATTTGGGGAAGAAGAATGGAAAGAATCAGAAAAAGTCCCGCTGAAAGAAAGAAAATCCCGCTTCTGACTCCCAAAAAACGGAAATAACGCCCCTTTTTCCGGATATGGGCCTCTAATTTTGGGCTACTCAATTGTAAATTAAAATATGGGCTATAAAGTTGAAAAGGAGGCAGCCCAATTGTTTTAATATGAAATTTTTCCTAAATTTATCATCTCACATCCAATTTCTCCTTAAATCAACAATAATAATATACCCAATATATTTTTACATATATGATCGGGAGATGGTAATGTACACATAAACCTCACGCTTACCTCGCAAAATAAACAGACTGTTGCTGTGACGATCCAAAGGGTCATCACCTGTTTTCTCACTCATTCCGTGCTTCCGAGGCCTCGAAAACCTCATTCAGGGTTGCCTCGATTTGCGTGCGCAGTCCGGGCGCGTAGCCGGAAAGCTTAAATATGAACTCCGTGTGAAAAATGCTAAATTTTGATATTAATATGAACATATTTGACTTCGGTCAACATTTTGGGTAAACGGACCCGGACCCATAATTTGACGGTCCCGGAGGGTCCGTAGAAAAATATGGGACTCGGGCATATGCCCGGAGTCGAATTTCGAGGTCTAGAGCCCGAGTAATGAATTTATCTGTGAAATTGTTTTTCTGAAATTATTAAGGAAATTGGAAATGAAATTTGATTAAAAGACTGTGGTATCGGGCTCGTATTTTGGTTCCGACGCCCGGTACAAGTCTTATATATGGTTTAAGCGCTTTCTGCAAAATTTGGTTGAAGTTGGACGTCGTTTGACGTGTTTCGGACTTAAAATGAAAATTTGATGCTTTATGAAAATTTCAAAGAAAAACATGAGTTTTGAGGCTAGATTCGATGTATATGATGTTATTTTGGCAATTTGATCGCACGGATAATTACGTAGGATGTTATTGAGGTTGTATGCATATTTGGTTTGGCGCCCTGAGGGCTTGGGTGAGTTTTGGATAGGCCACGCATTGCATTTTTGAACTGGTAAAGATCTGGTATTTTGGCTTCTGTGATTTTCGCAAATGCGAAGAGGAGACTCGCAATTGCGAGCTCGCAAATGCGAGCTTTGAGTCGCAATTGCAAAGTCTGGGAACTGGGAATAGGATCGCAAATGCGATTCATTTGCTCGCAAATGCGAACATGGGCTGGCGCAAATGCGATCATGGTGCTCGCAAATGCGGAGGGTGTTTGATCGCAAATGCGATCATCTTTTCGCAAATGCGAAGTCCGGCATTGTGCACAGTGTTCGCAAATGCGAACTTGACTTTGCAATTCCCAAGTTAGCAGGTCGGGGTTCGCAATTGCGAACCCCAGTTCACAATTCCCATATCCGAGGCCCAGCAAATTTTATACTTAGTCGAATTTTCATCACTTTTCACCATTCTTTCAAAACCCAAACACCATAGGCGATTTTTCAAGAACAAACTTCATCCCAAATCATTTGTAAGTCGATTTTTACTCAATTCTTTCAATCTTTAACATCATTTAACATGTTTTCCACTTAAAATCAAGGATTTTCATGGGTGAAATTGGGGGTTTTGGGTAGAACCTAGGTTTTCTAAAAATTGGGGATTTGGACCTCGATTTGAGGTCCGATTTCAAACCAAATTACATATCTGAGTTCGTGGGGGAATGGGTAACCGAGTTTTGGTTCGAACCTCGGGTTTTGACCACGTGGGCCCGGGGGCGATTTTGGAATTTTTGGGAAAAACTTTGGGAAATTCATTTTTATGCATTCAAATTGATTCATTTAGTGTTTATTAACGTAATTAAGTAATTTGTGGCTAGATTCGAGCGGATTGGAGGTGGAATTACGGGGTAAAGCCATAATTGAGGCTTGACTTGAGTTCAAGGCTTCGAGGTAAGTGTTTGGTTTAACCCTAGCTTGAGGGAATAGGAGTTGAGTCTTATATTTTACTTGCTAATTGTCGAGTACGATGTATAGGCATGGTGACGAGTATCTATACATTGGTGTCTAGCATGACCGTGAGTCCTTATTTGCGAATAGTTTGGTTGTTGTTATGCCTTCCATGCTTAAATGATGACTTCTATATGTTGTAAAGACCTTGTGAAAGAAATTGTGATCTTGAAACTTAGTGGAGTATTGGCTCGGGTTGAAATACAAATTGTGAAGGTATATGAGATAAGTAACTCTTTGGAGCATTGGCTCAAGTGATAATGTGAACTATGAGATGAAAGTGAAAGAAAGAAAAGAGTTAATGATTCATTCCCTTGCCGGGACGTTGTTGGTTATTGATATTGTACCCTTGCCGGGTTTTTAATTGTTGTTTGTGTTCCCTTGCCGGGATTTTCATTATTGTTTATTTATTTCCCTTGCCCTTGTTTGTGATTGTTGATTGGGTGAGGAAGAGTGTTAAAGCACGAAGGGTGATGCCGTGCACTGTTTGTTTATGGTAAGGAAAAAGTGTAAAGCACGAAGGGTGATGCCGTGCATTGTTTGCTTATTATGAGAAAGAGTGTTAAAGCACGAAGGGTGATGCCATGCCGCACGATGTACCATTCCGTGCCGATTCTATTGATATATGTGAGGAATGAGAGTAAAAGCACGAAGGGTGATGTCGTGCACATGTTATTGCTTGGTGAGGACGAGAGTAAAAGCACGAAGGGTGATGCCGTGCACTGGTTGAATTCTGTTTCATTACGTACTATTGAGTTGTGATGTATTCCTTTATTATTGGACGACTCTTATTTGGAATTTATTATACTCCCCACAGCATGTTTCCCCTCCCATATTGTTTATCTATTTTGTATTTCGATTCCGCTGTATATATATGAAATTGCACAGGTTTATGTGATATTCTGGTCTAGCCTCGTCACTACTTCGCCGGGTTAGGCTAGACACTTACCAGCACATGGGGTCGGTTGTGCTGATGCTACACTCTGTGCATTTTTGCACAGTTCCAGGTTTCGAGCAGCAGCAGCAGCAGCTTTAGTTCGGGAGCATATCTTCAGTCCGGAGAGACCCGAGGTAGCCTTGCAGGCGTCCGCAGGCCCGGCGTCTCCCTTCTATCCTTATATTAGACTATCATCTCTTTGTATTCGGGATAAACAGATTTATGTTTCTTTCAGACCTTGTATTTAGTAAACTCTTAGCAGTTCGTTAGTAATGTGACACCAGTCTTGGGTAGAGGCTATTGTTGATTGTTCCGCGTTTTGATTCAGATTATAAATCAGACTTCCGCTATTATTAAACTTCATGTTCTATATTGATGCTATGAATTGTTAAGATATTTGTTTATTAATGGAAAGGTAATTAAGTTGGCTTGCCTAGCTACCACGAGTAGGCGCCATCACGACCCCGAGGGTGGGAAATCCGGGTCGTGACAAGTTGGTATCAGAGCACTAGGTTACATAGGTCTCACCACTCACGGACAAACTTGGTAGAGTCTGATGGATCGGTATGGAGACGTCTGTATTTATCCCTAGAGGCTACAGAGTTAGGATAAGTTTCACATTTGTTCTTTCTAGTCGTGCGGTTCTGTTTCTCAATGCTAATTGGATTTCCACTCTGTTCTTTCGCAGATGGCGAGAACACGCGCTTCTTCATCTACCGATCAGCAGTCCGAGCCCCAGGCAGCTCCCGCTAGGGGCAGAGGGCGAGGAAAAGGCCGTGCTAGAGGCAGAGGTAGGGGCAGAGCTCAGCCCCAAGCAGCAGCACCAGCGGCGGAGCCTCAGGTTGACTTCGAGGAGGAGGTTCCGGCCCCAGCCGCAGCAGTTCCGGTGGGTCCAGCTCAGGTCCCAGAGGGGTTTATTGCTACCCCAGTTCTTCAGGACGCTTTGGTCCGGTTGGTGGGCCTCATGGAGAGTGTCACCCAAGCAGGATTGCTTCCTGTAGCACCAGCCACTTCTCAGGCTGGAGGAGGAGCCCAGACTCCTACTACACGTACTCCGGAGCAGGTAGCTCCCCAGGGTCAGATTCCAATGGTTCAGCCAGCTATGGCAGTTCGGCCGGGGGTAGTTGCTCAGACCGGCGATGGAGCGGCTATGTCCGCAGATGCTTTGTGGAGGCTGGATAGGTTCACCAAGCTCTTCACTACTACATTCAGCGGTGCTTCTTCTGAGGACCCCCAGGATTTCTTATATAGCTCCCACGAGGTTCTTCGGAACATGGGCATTGTTGAGTTCAATGGAGTTGATTTTGCTGCATTCCGCCTATATGGATCCGCCAAGACTTGGTGGAGAGATTTCTGTTTAGCCAGACCAGCAGGGTCGCCGTCTTTGACTTGGGATCAGTTTTCAGAGTTGTTCCTGGAGAAGTTTCTCCCCGTTACTCAGAGAGATGCTTATCGGAGGCAGTTCGAGCGCCTCCAGTAGGGTTCTATCACGGTCTCTCAGTATGAGACCCGGTTTATCGATCTAGCTCGCCATGCTCTTGTCATACTTCCCACCGAGAGAGAGAGGGTGAGGAGGTTTATTGATGGTTTGATTCAGCCGATTCGTGTCCAGATGGCTAGGGAGACTGGTACTGAGATCAGCTTTCAGGAGGCGGCCAATCTGGCCCGCCGAGTTGAGATGGTTCTGTCACAGGGGAGTGGTCACGGGGAAGACAAGAGAGCACGTCATTCCGGCAAATTCAATGGCACCTCATCTGGAGGTAGAGATTCATATAGTAGAGGCCAACCTCCCAGGCCCTTTCAGTCGGCCCTTCAGGTTTCTCAAGGTACATCAGGTGGCCGTGGTTCTCAGGCATACTATTCCGATCAGTAGTCACTCAGTGCACCGCCAGCTCCTATCAGCGCAACGCCACTTTAGAGTTTTCGCGGAGGCCATTCAGGTCGACAGGGACAGCAGACTCAACAGCTGAGGGCTTGTTACACTTGTGGTGACATGGGTCATATTGCCAGATTTTGCCCTCGAGCATCGAGCAGTTCTCCGCGCCACGATTCTCGTGCCATGGTCCAGGCACTGGGTGCTCCACAGCCAGCCCAGCCAGCTAGAGGCGGGGGTAGAGGTACTAGAGGTGGAGGTAGAGGTCATAGAGGTGAAGCCCAGACCGCTAGGGGTGGAGGTCAGCCAGCAGCAGATCGACCTAGGGATACGGTTCAGGGTGGTGGGGCCCAGCTCCGTTGTTATGCTCTTCAGGCCAGGCCCGAGGCTGAGGCTTCAGATGCAGTCATCACAGGTACGGTTCTGGTTTGTGACCGAGATGCTTCGGTACTATTTGATCCAGGGTCTACGTATTCTTATGTTTCATCTTATTTCGCACCATGCTTGGTCATGCCTAGTGATGCATTGGGTGTTCCTGTATATGTGTCTACACCGGTGGGGGACTCTATCATAGTCGACTGAGTCCATCGTTCGTGTGTTGTAGTGATTGGGGGTCTTGAGACCCGTGTAGACTTGTTGCTCTTAGATATGGTTGACTTTGATATCATTCTGGGTATGGACTGGTTATCACCCTATCACGCTATCTTGGACTGCCATGCCAAGACTGTGACCTTAGCTTTGCCGGACATGCCTCGTTTAGAGTGGAGAGGCACTCTAGTTTATTCTACCCGCAGCATCATTTCGTACGTGAAGGCTCGACGTGTGGTCGAGAAGGGGTGTCTGGCCTATTTGGCCTATGTTCGTGATTCTAGTGCTGAGGTTCCTCATATAGATTCTGTGCCTATTGTCCGAGAGTTTCCAGATGTTTTCCCTTCAGACCTGCCTGGTATGCCACCCGACAGGGACATTGATTTCTGTATTGATTTGGCTCCGGGCATCCAGCCCATTTCTATTCCGCCATATCGTATGGCCCCGCCGGAGTTGAAGGAGTTAAAGGACCAGTTGCAGGATTTGCTTGAGAAGGGTTTTATTAGACCCAGTGTCTCTCCTTGGGGTGCGCCGGTGTTATTTGTCAAGAAGAAGGATGGGTCAATGAGAATGTGTATTGATTACCGGCAATTGAACAAGGTAACGATTAAGAATAAGTATCCACTGCCGAGGATTGATGATTTGTTCGACCAGCTTCAGGGTGCCAGGGTATTCTCCAAGATTGACTTGCGATCTGGCTACCATCAGTTGAGGATTAGGGCATCTGATGTCCCTAAGACAGCTTTCCGTACTCGGTATGGGCATTATGAGTTCTTGGTCATGTCATTTGGGTTGACCAATGCCCCAGCAGCATTTATGGAGTTGATGAACCGAGTGTTCAGGCCATATTTGGACATGTTCGTGATAGTCTTTATTGACAATATTTTGGTGTACTCCCGCATCCAGGAAGAGCACGAGTAGCACCTTAGAGTGGTTCTTCAGACTCTGAGGGATAGTCAGTTATATGTCAAGTTCTCCAAGTGTGAGTTCTGGCTGAGTTCAGTTGTATTCCTGGGTCACGTTGTATCAGCTGAGGGTATTCGGGTGGACCCAAAGAAGATAGAGGCAGTCAAGAACTGGCCTAGACCAGCATCAGCTACAGAGATTCAGAGTTTCTTGGGGTTGGCAGGCTACTACAGACGGTTCGTGGAGGGATTTTCATCTATTGCAGCCCCGATGACCAGATTGACCCAGAAGGGTGCCCAGTTCAGATGGTTGGATGAGTGTGAGGCGAGCTTTCAGAAGCTCAAGACAGCTCTGACTACGACACCGGTGTTGGTTTTGCCCACAGGTTCAGGGCCCTATACTGTTTATTGTGATGCTTCCCGTGTTGGGCTTGGAGCAGTGTTGATGCAGGATGGCAAGGTCATTGCCTATGCTTCGAGGCAGTTGAAGATTCATGAGAAGAACTATCCAGTGCATGATTTAGAGTTGGCAGCCATACTTTACGCCTTGAAGATTTGGAGGCACTATTTATATGGCATGGCCTGTGAGGTGTTCACTGATCATAAGAGTCTTCAGTACTTGTTCAAGCAAAAGGAGTTGAATTTGAGGCAGAGGAGGTGGTTAGAGTTATTGAAAGATTATGATGTCACCATTTTATATCATCCGGGGAAGGCCAACGTGGTGGCCGATGCGTTGAGTAGAAAGTCAGCCAGCATGGGTAGTCTTGCTTATATTCCGATCAGCCAGAGGCTGCTTGCTTTGGACATTCAGGCCTTGGACAATCGATTTGTGAGGTTGGATATTTCTGAGCCTAGCCGAGTGTTAGCATGAACGGTCGCTCGTTCTTCGTTATTGGAGCGTATCCGTGATCGGCAGTTTGATGATCCCCATTTGTGTGTCCTGAGAGACACGGTGCAGCGTGGAGGTGCCAAGCAGGTTACCTTAGATGCAGATGGAGTTTTGAGATTGTAGGGGAGAGTTTGTGTGCCTAATGTGGATGGGCTTCGAGAGTTGATCTTAGAGAAGGCCCATAGTTGCCGGTACTCTATTTATTCGGGCGCCGCGAAGATGTATCAGGATTTGCGGCAGAATTATTGGTGGCGTAGAATGAAGAAGGATATCGTAGCATATGTGGCTCGTTGTTTGAATTGTCAGCAGGTTAAGTACGAGCATCAGAGGCCTGGTGGTGTATTTCAGAGGATTGAGCTTCCCAAGTGGAAGTGGGAGAGGATCACTATGGACTTCGTTACCGGACTTCCGTTGACTCGGAAGAAGTTCGATGCAGTTTGGGTCATTGTGGATAGGCTGACCAAGTCAGCGCATTTCATTCATGTGGCAGTCTCCTATTCATCCGAGAGGTTAGCTGAGATCTATATCAGGGAGATTGTTCGCCTTCATGGTGTGCCGGTATCCATCATTTCAGACCGGGGTACGCAGTTTACCTCGCGCTGTTGGGGAGCAGTCCAGCAAGAGTTAGGCACACGGGTCGAGTTGAGCACAGCATTCCATCCCAAGACGGACGGTCAGTCCGAGCGGACTATTCAGATTTTGGAGGATATGCTCCGGGCTTGTGTTATTGACAGGTTCATGGGATCAGTTCTTGCCCTTAGCGGAGTTTGCCTACAACAACAGCTACCAGTCGAGCATCCAGATGGCTCCTTATGAGGCTTTGTATGGTAGGCGGTGCCGATCTCCGATCGGATGGTTTGAGCCGGGAGAGGCTCGATTGATAGGTACGAATTTGGTTCAGGAGGCCTTGGACAAGGTCAGGATCATTCAGGATAGGCTTTGTTCAGCTCAATCCAGGCAAAAGAGCTATGCGGATCGTAAGGTTCGAGATGTAGCTTTCATGGTTGGTGAGCAGGTATTGCTCCGAGTGTCGCCTATGAAGGGCGTGATGAGATTTGGGAAGAAGGGCAAGCTTAGCCCTAGGTTCATTGGTCCGTTTGAGATTCTTGATCGAGTGGGAGAGGTGGCTTATAGACTTGCATTGCCGCCAAGCTTATCAGCTGTGCATCCAGTTTTTCATGTGTCCATGCGTCGGAGGTATCACGGCGATCCAGCCCACGTGTTAGATTTCAGCACTGTCTAGTTGGACAAGGATCTGTCTTATAAGGAGGAGCCGGTAGCT